>NC_039246.1:4912081-5212081 GCF_003368295.1 Carassius auratus | reverse complement strand
TTCCTTATATATAGCTATGCAGTGTTCTAAGCAGCTTGGATGGGTCGCTGTACGTGATGCAACATTTATTATAACCAGAGACTTAATATAATAAAGAGACTTGAGACTTGACTTGGACTCTAGCTCAGAGACTTGAGACTTGACTTGGACTCTAGCTCAGAGACTTGTGAACATCTCTGGTGGTTTCTGCCATCTCGGTCATGTTAACTTGTGCGAGAAACTTCAAAACTCAGTGTATGACAAATGCATCTTTAGACAGTGAAATGTCTACTTTCAAATGAAAAAAAAATTCTAATAGAAAATGTTTTTTCATGGAGGAATTACATTAAATGTAATGTTTGTGCAATGCACACTGTGCATTGTTTAAACTGCCTTTAATTTTTTTATTAATTTAACCTCTAATGCTGTGTTCACACCAAATGCGAATAGAGCGTCAAATTCACGTCTACCGCGCCTAGTTTGCCGCTTGACCATTTTGAGATCATTCGCTTCATTCACGCGTGGAATTAACTTCACAACAGACGCGAATTCGTGTCATGGGGGGGGCTTCGGCCAGCTGAGTTCACGCAGCATTTTCTACCGCTAATTTTATTCGGATAATTTTCAAAATATTACTGTTATTGTGTCATGAAATGTAGTTTTAAAAGTATTTCAGGCGAGATTGTAGTTGTTTTAAACTCAAATATGAAGTTTATTTATAATGACAGCGTCTATTTAAAAAAATGTGTTTCGCCGATCTCGGAGATGAGCTCCATGCGATCAGCGGGAGCTCCGTCATCATGTATCCACCGAGAGCAGCCTCACCTCGGCTAGATCTTCTGACATTTGCCGCTGGCTCTGATGTCTCTTAAGTGGTTCAAGATAAAATATAATTTGTTTGGGGTAAAATGAAACGTTTCTTATCTTTGGCCTTTATTCAATTTATCTATTAATATGTTTTATATATATATATAAATAGGTCCTTTTTATTCCTGTTTATTTTGTCATATAGCTCCGGTTGACTGCTCACTGACAACATCAGTCGTTCCTCCTTGTTGAATGAGTGGAGAAGGGTATTCCTGCACAACCGGAGGCAGCAGGAACATACTGTTAAATGAGTGACTCCTAGCAGGCTCCTGATTGGTTAACGCTGCGCGTATAGATGCCAAAGTTAAAATTTTTCAACTCTGGCAGAAGACGCAAATTCGCGTCAAACGCTAAATGCACAAAAAGCACCATTCGCGCTTAACGCGCGTTTTGCGCAAATGAGGCGAATTCGCGTCTTCCGCGCCGCGCTTAACATCCCATTCGCCCCGCGAGACCTCCTTGAATTCTGGCGCTCTCTTGTGACGGCTCGTGATGCACTCTATGATGCAGCTATCATGTGATGGAGGTGGAACTTAACAATCGTCTTTTTCTTTATTTTTTTCATTTTTCAAAAGTGTTCATATATGTGTGAGTGTTTTATGTTAAATGTAACTGTATCTGCATGTACCTTTGCATTGACTTAACATTGAAATCATTCGTGCAAGACATTCTATTCGCGTTTGGTGTGAACACAGCATTAGCCTGTACCCCGACACTGGCATCCTGAGCTCCCCGTGTTTGCATGTGTCAATAATTAAGAATAGATTAAATGAAACGGGACATTTAATCTTGACAAACTATATATCATTATAAAAATCTAAGCCTCAAGCACTGACGATAGATCGCTGTTTTCCAAAAGAAAGCTTATAAAGACTCTATTTGTAAATTTTGTGTAAGCACGTCAAAACACGAAAAATTAAAACACAGTACATAACAGATTCGTCGTAATAACGAGCCATAAACACATCCACAGCTGTAAATCCTGGTTTAGTTAGAAAGTTAAGGGTCCACTGAACAAAATCTCATGGAGCATGTTTAGTCCAACAAAGCAATAACGTTGTAATATGGATCATAATTCCTTTGCTTACATTTAATTTCTTCAGGGACAGTATTGTTTGTGTCTCACTCAGAAACTGCATCTTGGTAATAAAAAAACGGCATGGTTTTGTAGCATAGTGTCACAAACAGAATAAGATGATAAATCCAAAAAAAGTGAAAGAAAGGAAGAAGATTATTTATTTGAATTCTGGCGCTCTCTTGTGACAGCTCGTGATGCACTCTATGATGCAGCTATCATCTGATGGAGGTGGAACTTAACAATCGTCATTTTTCAAAAGTGTTCATATATGTGTGAGTGTTTTATGTTAAATGTAACTGTATCTGCATGATTACCATTTGTTGGAGTGCAAATTGATAGCCGTGATTACCGTCATAGCGAGCTGATTTGCACCCAAACAGATGGTCATCATGCAGATACAGGGACGAGAGAGCACCATAATTCAAATAAATAATCTTCTGCTTTTCTTTCACTTTTTTTGTACATCATCTCATTCTGTTTGTGACACTGTACACTACAAAACAATGCCGTTGCTTTGCTACCAAGATGCAGTTTTACCATCTAGTTATAGTTATACCATAACTCGCAAGAAGATCAGGTATTGGAGCTCAATGCATTTTGTCCAAATACTGTGAAAATGCAGCCACCATCTCAGAAGACTTTAGAAGGGCTTCCAATAGTCACCCGTAGCTTGGCCAGATACATCCTTGCGTAGCATATAGAAAGTCTCTAGTTACATTCTACACAAGATTTGTAACCAAAATCAGTGTCTTGCATTCTTTATTTAGGAGTTAGGGAGGAAAAGTGTGTTGAGTGTTGAGATCAGATGACCCATTATATAAACATACACAACAAAGATTACACAAACAAACTTGGCTCTTTTTTTAATCAACACTTCAAATAATTGGAAGAAATGTTAAAGTAACACCTCCTTTTGTAGCTTAGTGTGTATAAGATCTATATATTGTTGGTTTTGATGTTTGTTCTTTGTGCCATTAAAAAAAAAAAAAATTAAACTGGATTTGATGTTTGTTCTTTGTGCCATTTAAAAAAAAAATTTAACTGGATTTGTCTTTTTTGCATTAGACCTGATGACACTGAAAGTGGAGAATCAAGAACTCGATGAAAAGGAAGACAATGTTCAGCATGAGAAATATAATTTCTCACATACTGAAAAGACACAAAATAGAGCTCAAAACACAGCGAATAGAAGTTATTTCTCCTTCCAACAGTGTGGGAAAAGTTTCAACAGAAAAGAAAATCTTGAAGTCAACATGGAAGTTCACACTGGAGAAAAGCCTTTCACCTGCCAACAGTGTGGAAAGAGTTTCATTAATAAAACAAACCTTAAAAGACACATGATAATTCATACTGGAGAGAAACCTAATACATGTTCTCAATGTGGAAAAAGTTTTACATATAAACAACACCTCACTGACCACATGAGAATTCACACTGGAGAGAAACCTTTCACCTGCCAACAGTGTGGAAAAAGTTTCAACAGAAAAGGAACCCTTAACAACCACATAAAACTTCACACTGGAAAGAAACCTAATACATGTTCTCAATGTGGAAAAAGTTTTGCATATAAACCAAACCTCATTGACCACATGAGGATTCACTCTGGAGAGAAACCTTTTACCTGCAAACTGTGTGGAAAGAGCTTCATTCGAAAACCAATCCTTAAATACCACATGATAAGTCACAGTGGAGAGAAACCTTACACATGTTCCCAATGTGGAAAAAGTTTTACAATTAAACAACACCTCACTGACCACAAGAGGATTCATACTGGAGAGAAACCTTTCACCTGCCAACAGTGTGGGAAAAGATTCAACAGAAAAGGAACCCTTAACAACCACATAAAACTTCACACTGGAAAGAAACCTAATACATGTTCTCAATGTGGAAAAAGTTTTGCATTTAAACCAAACCTGATTGACCACATGAGGATTCACTCTGGAGAGAAACCTTTTACCTGCAAACTGTGTGGAAAGAGCTTCATTCGAAAACCAATCCTTAAATACCACATGATAAGTCACAGTGGAGAGAAACCTTACACATGTCCCCAATGTGGAAAAAGTTTTACATGTAAACAACACCTCACTGACCACAAGAGGATTCATACTGGAGAGAAACCTTTCACCTGCCAACAGTGTGGGAAAAGATTCAACAGAAAAGGAACCCTTAACAACCACATAAGAGTTCACACTGGAGAGAAACCTTTCACCTGCAAACAATGTGGAAAAAGTTTCAAAAGAAAAGTATCCCTTAACAACCACATAAGAGTTCACATTGGAGAGAAACCTATCACGCTCTAAACGTGGAACCACAATCTGTTAATTATCTTGAGTGAGATGTATGATCACAATCAACGTCTGATGCGATGGGCAATTGTGCAACCATATAACGTAGAGATCCATTACAAGAAAGGATCTGAGAATGTAGTGGCCGATGTGTCGCGGGTTTAGGTCTATATATTTTCAGAATCAGTTTATCCCGGACGAGCCCCCAATTTATGTTACAACCCTGTTTAGGGACCAACATAAGAAAGTCATTCTGAAAGGCAACAAACACCACATTGGCCGGGGCAAAAAGTTAAAGATTTATTATACAAGTGAATTAATATAAAACAACAAAAAGTGTATTTAAACAAATCCTAAATAAGGACTGGTGAGCTAACTAATTTAAACCACTACTAACTCAAGCATCAAAAAAACTTCCTATCTCCCAAGGAAGAAATAAAACACAGCAAAAGTCTTCCGGGTCAGCTCACTTGCCCAATTGTTTATTATTGGATCAAAACTCACGTATCAGCAGGCTACTGATCAAGGACAGAGATAGACAGACATAGACTAACGCAACATAGAACCAAACAACATTCAAACACAGCTGAGCAGCAGCTGGCAGAAACATCATGATGCTCACAGGACTCCTCGTCAGTCATCGCAAGTCCTTCTCCCCCAGTGTATGTCAGGCTCTTCACAGAGCTAAAACACAGGATCACAACGATCATGCCGCTGTGGAAGTTACGTGCTCTTCTCTCTTCACTCTGATGTTATATAGGCTATCCAGCCTAGTTACTAAACCGGCTGCAGGTGTGCAGGGGCGGAGCCTATTAAGAAAGAGAGAACTGGATCAATGAAAGAGATGCACACAAATAAACAAGTAAATAACTCTGGCTGTAACAATATATTTGTTATGTATGATGCTATTATTCACTGAGGTTTGGTTCATTTTTGTGAGATGACAGAAAGTACATATTGTATGTTTTTTGTTGTTGTTTGTTTTTTAAATGTATTTTATTTTACAAAAGCAAAAGTGCACTCAAATAAAAGTAGATCCTTTACTGTATTGAATTATGTATTAGTCTTATCTGTATGAGCAAAAATGGTGTATTTTAAGGTGTTTCCAATGTAATAAAAAAAAGCATTTGATCCTGCTGGCACCTCCATGCATTAAGTGCACTTTATCTTAAATAGGAGCGCTGCAGGTTTCAAAGTCATGGAAATGTCTATATTCCTGGCGAAAGTGGAGACTGCTGGCATCCACGTCCCCTCCGAGATACATAAACTGTAAATACACCTAAATGCTTTTTCAGATGCAGATTCCAGAAATGTTTTGTATGTTGGTATTAAAAACACTTAAGTACAGATGTAGTGCTTCTTATTCCATTCAAAAGTACAACATGGATAAAAAGTGTTTTTTTAAAGACATTTTTTATCAATGTATTTGCCTCTCCATTTTGCATTTACTTGCACTTTTACTTTCAATACTTAAGTAGGTTTAAGATAAAAAAAATATATATACTTTTTGTACTTAACTAAAATAAATATCACTTTACTTTAAGACCTGATATTTACTGAGGTAATATTCTACAAACTGCGTGCTCTCGGCTGCTCCAGAGAACCGAGTGGGTAATCCAAGACGTTCGACTCGAGAGAGTCGGGAATCCACACGAAGTGCCAGTTCAATCAACCCATTGAGTGTGGTAGGTAAGTCCAGAGCGTAGATCTCGCTCAGGACGCGGTCAGCCAACCCATGCAGGAACATGTCCCACTGTGCCTCCACGTTCCACTGACACTCTGCCGCCAAAGTCCGGAACTCGATAGTGTAATCAGATAAAGATCTTCCGCCTTGTTTGAGGTCCGCGAGGATCTGTGCCGCTTCTCTTCCCGCGACCGCGCGGTCAAACACACTTCTCATTTCGGTGGCGAGTGTCTGGAACGAGGCACAGCATGGATCTTGGTTCTCCCACACCACCGTCCCCCATAGTGCTGCCCTCCCAGTCAGTAGCATGAGTACAAATGCCACTTTGCTTTGTTCCGTGGCAAAGGTCCTGGGCTGTAGAAAGAAATGCATTAAACAGCGTGTTAGGAATGTTCTGCAATAGTTAGGCTTACCGTTGTATAACTCGGGGACCGGTAGGCGGGGCTCTGACTGGGAAATGCTCTGTGGTGTCCGGGGGGAGCGGCCGGTGTGGGTGGCGCAGTGGAAGCTCGTAAAAAAATATGCAACGCATACGCACTGCAGACGGAGTATGTGTGAAACAGGCATAAGGTTGTTTGCACCTTGTGCAATGTGGAATTAGTTTTCAAGCACTTTGTGATGCATTTTGGAAACAGGAGATGAGCCCCTTTTCTAATGCACCACCTACCCTGATAAACCCCTTCTCAAAGACTTACTGTTTGTCAATTTTATTTGGGTAACACATATTCTGAATGTCTTTGGCAGAATTCTAATGAGCCAATTTAATCTAGATTAATCTAGATTAATTTCAAGATCACAGTGAGATTAATCTAGATTAAAAAAATTAATCTATGCCCACCTCTAATATATATATATATATATAACATACAGCTTGTGAAATTACCATCAATGAATGACTCAATAAAGATACATTTTATTTTAATGGCAATAGCTCTTTTTCAAAACTTTTAATTTTTAAAATTTTAAGAATTTCTCCTATAATTCTAGGAGAAAATTTCAATTGACACTTAGAGGCTTTTACATCTGATGTCTTCATTATATTTATAATATATATAATATATACACACATACATATATTCAAATACATCATACATAAGAAATGGATCATATACATATAAATACAGACATACTGTATTTATAAATAAGCCAACACAAGAAACAAGTATCTTGTTAATTAAAGTTGTATTCTAAAATAAAACTATATACATGTTTACAGATTGTGAGCCCTACAATCTACTGCCACCTGAATGCTGCTGTGCCAATTCTTTAGCTGTATTTTGAAGATGGAGCTGACCTCCGCCCCAAACACTGACTTTCACGGCAGTCCTTGATCCTTGATTGCTGCAGTGAAACCTGAATGCGACCATGGCTGGGAAAAGGACGCTGAGGTGCTGGTGTTCCTTTACTGGCTGGCCCAGGAAGCATCATACTGGGTAGTGTCATTCGCCTTTGACATCCCAAAGTCTACTGTGCACGACATTGTGCACAGAATGAGCAAGGCAGTCGTCGGGATTTTGAGGCAGCTCATCTCTGTCCCCAGTGCGGATGACCTGGAGGTGGTGGGAGCAGGTTTTGCCCAGCTGGCAGGATCTCCAGCTTTCAGAGTAGTAGCTGGTGCTATAGATGGCTATTACATCTGCATCAAACCACCAGCAAGTGATGTGCAGTGCTACTTTAACTGGAAGTTCTTTAATTCTGTACAGCTGCAGGCCATCACTGACCGCCCCGTTGTACACTGGCCGCCTGTTTCCACCTGCAGGAAAATGCATCCTTGGAGATGGTGGGTATCCTTGCCTGAGTGCGCCTGTCTGCCTCATGACGCCATACAGACAGCCTGTACAGAATGCTGGAACAGGAAGCATTCTCGTGCACGGAACATCGTGGAGAGGGCCTTCGGGATGCTGAAAACGTGCTGGCGTTCCATTTTTTTCAGGGCACTGGAAGTCAGCCCTGCTTTTGTGCCAGATGTCATTGCATGCTGCACGGTGTTCCACAACCTCTGTCTTAGTAATAGGGACATAGTTGATCCAGAAGTTGTGGAGGATGACGATGGCCCACCTGAACCCCGCAACACAGAAGCCAGCGCAGGAGAGTACGTGCAGGACAATTTAGCTGAAGCGGTGTCTGCACCTGGCAACTGTGTGCCTGCTCTTCATGAGCACGATTACCTGCAGGACACTTAACACAGGTTAAAATCAGTTCTTGTTCTTAGATTGACAGTGTTCCAGCTTGTCTATGTTAGTTATGTTAGTTATTATGTAAATAGTTAGGTGTGTGTGTGTGTAGCCAGTAGTAGTAGTTAGAGAGGTGCATGGCTATCTGTGTACATCCCTCTGTCTTACAGCTCACTGCCTCTGGACAAAGCCTCTCCATCACCAAGACTCCTGTCAGGCCTCCTCGCGGCTGCACATGGTAACTGGGGATAATCGACAGGGGATCTCGGAGCTACAGTGGTCCCTTGAGGTGACACCCACCAACCACTGGCACACTGCCTTAGGCTTTGTGTGAATTTGCATACCAGATCTTTAACATTCTAACTACATATCACATACTTGAGCTTAATTACAAATTATTTACTTCAAATCCAAATCCAAAATTACCCAAGGTGTAAAGTCCTCAACTTGTACACATGCTTTGAAAGAAACATAGATTAAGTTATTTTAAAGCGATGCCCTACAAATGAAATTGCTAGTATCAAAGTCCCTTTAGATCTTTAAGAAACCTGTGAAAATTACCTTACTGAAGCTGCTGAAGTTAATTTTCTTTCCTCATCATGACACTATAATAAAAATGTTTTTAATACTTTTCCTTTTGGTGGTGCTTTAAGCTCTATTATACTACTTTATGCCAAAATTATGTGATTTTGTTTTAAGCTTTGAATTCTGTATCCTTTTAAAAGTTAAATACACAAAAATAAAACCAATACATTTTACTGGTGTCTGCAGTGTGTGGGCATTTCTCTACAGTGCGGCACTTGTTTAAAAAACCATCTGGAATCTGCTACAAAATACACATACAAAGCACTTAACAAATATTAATTACTCAATGCCACATATTAAGCACTTTACAACTGGCAATCTAGCTACTGCAAATCCCTGGGAATTAAGTGTTTTGTAATAAAACTTGCAAAACCAGCATGAAACAACTTAATAACAAATAAATGAAAGAGAGTGTGTATCATTTGAATCTTCCCTCTCTCTCTTTTGTCTCCCTTTCTCTCTCTCACTTCTCTGTCTCTTCTTTCTTCTCTTTCTCTGGCCTCCTGTTCTAGTCTCTTCTCATGCTCTCGTCGCGCTCTTTCTTTTCTTTCCTCCTTTTCCTCCATCTCTCTCCATCGCCTCTCCTCCCTTTCAATGACATCTCTTTCTCTTTCAGCTTCCCTCTCCTCCATCTCTCGGATCAGCTCCTCAAAATCTTTCCTTTTCCTCCCTACTCTTTCATGTTCTGACCTCACTGAGGATGGAGAGGTAACAGCAACATTCGGGCCAGATGAGGCAATAAGGGTGGGTGGTGTGATGGAGGGTCTGCCCCCTATTGCCTCATCCATGGCAGAATACCATTTCCAGGATGCTGCTGTAGCTCCCCCATCCTCAGTGCTCACCCCAGTCTGTGGACATTTCAGATCCTACAAATATTTGAAAACAGAATATCAAGACAGTCAATTACATTGTAAAACATGATTTGTTAAATGATCGCATTACAGGGCCAAACATCAGCATGATTCAATCATGACAGAATTCTCATTTTAGGGTGAACTACAATAATAATAAAAACAAATCTTACTTTATATTTTTGTTTAAGGTTCTCCCATTTTTTTTTTTATCTGAAGAGCAGACATTTTGCCCTCTAGCCTCTGCTCTGTGATAAAAACTCTAAGATGCAGTAAGAGCTCGAGTAGAAATTTTAACATCTTCAACTAACTTACCATTGAATCTACACTAGAATAAATTAACATTACATTTGTCTTGTATAACATTACTTACTCAAAACCTTTAATTGCAGCGTTTCTCTTTCCAGTGAAGAGGGCTTCATTAGCAACTCTCCACTGTATTGGAGCACGGGTGTGTTCATCAGTCCCTGCAAAATCAACACAGACCTGATCAACCATGGTCAATCTAAGTTACATGGAAAAGCTGAGGTAACTTGTTAACAGTTTTTTACAGCAGCTTGCTATGTAACCAACAAATATTGCATAATATCAGCACTGGTAAAGGAGAAATAAAAACATTTTAGTTTACTGTAGTTTTGTAACCATCTCATTAAACTGCTAAACTACGAACGTCGTTGTTTAAAGAAAACAGTGTTAGCTAGATGATTTACATTAGCTCAGACTATTCCATAATAATAATGATAAAACTATATATATTTTTTAATTAGCTGGAAAAGGACACCCTCAATTTACATTTTTTTATCTTTTAACAAGCCAATCGTATACTTATATGATGTTAAACAAATACAGTTTAACCCCAAAATAACTAAAATACACTTGAATAAAGCCGCACCTCCGCTTTCCGCCATTTTCAAATATAACAACGACAACTCCTCCCCCGTGGCATCATGGGATAGTAAAGTGTCCATCGTATGAGCACTTCGGAATCTCACCGGAAGTAGTAGGTCATCCGGGTACTTTTCGCCTACTGTTTTTCAAATTCTATGATTTCGGACATACTACTCTACTCGCGTACTGTTTTTCGCATACTATATAGTAGGGAAGTATTCCATTTCGGACGCAGCATAGCATGTTGCTAGCATGATGAGCAAAGTTACTAGCATGTTGTTAGCATGATTAGCAAGTGGCTAGCATGTTGTTAACATGATTAGAAAGAGACTAGCACGTTGCTGGTATGACTAGCATGTCTAGCATTTTGCGAACATGACTAGCAAGTGTGATGGTAGTCTAAAACCAGTTGATTCAGTAAAAAACCAGCTAAAGTAATTAGCAAGTTACTAAGATGTTGTTGGCACGTTTGTATGCTAATCCAGCTAAAACCAGTTGATTCAGTAAAAAAAACAGCTAAGACCAGCGTGACAGTGGCCAAAACCACTTTAAAAACCATGTTAAAAGCATGTTTCTAGCCTGATTAGCAAGTTACTAGCATTTTGTTAACATGTTTCTATGCTAATCCAGCTAAAACCAGATGAGTCAGTAAAAAATAGCAAAACCAGCTAAGACCAGCATGACAGTAGCCAAAACCACTTAAAAACCACCATGCTTTTTATGCTTATGCTTTTGGTTTAGCAGCTCAGTAGGGAGTTTTAAGCTTTACTATTGTAGTCGACAGCTAAAACACATTACAAGTCTTATTGTCTAAAATTTTCAACCCATAAATGAAAGTCTATGGGATTTTAGGTGGTTTTGATAGTCTGGTTTACAAAAGCGGTAAGCCGGTTAAGTCAGTTAGACAAGATATAGCAACCCGAGTCAGACCAGTCTGAAGGGTTGACCCGAGTTTGGTGGTTCTAGTTTGAAAGCTCTAGGAGGAGATACATTTTAAAATGTATTCTCAGAAGAAGAAGTTTAAATAGGATTTCAGTAAGTTGTCTTTTTCAAGCAAATTTCAAAAGCCGGCCTGGCTGTATACTTTTGGAATAGTTTATATATTTATATAGGTAAACACCTCGATTCTTCTCAGTTAAAATATATAATTTTTTACTATAATGATAAAACTAGTACATCAGTGAATTACAGTTTTTTATCCATGAACAAAACTCAGTAAATCGCAGCCGTCTTTTTCACATTTCTTAATTGAATCGATCCTTTCCTTAAATATCTTGGGATGATTAAAAACAAGGCAAGTGATAGAGTTTTGAAATATTAAGGGGATTGTTTTGGAAATACAACTGATTTATAAGGTTTTTTTCTTTCCTCTGTATGTGCTTATGTTATTGTTATATATATATATAAAAAACTGCATATTTAGCATAAATTCACGTTAAACATATTAAGCTAGTTTGATAAGGATCACTCACGTGAGCAGAAAGTTACATTTCTCGAGGATGTTTGATCCTAGATAGCCTACTGAATATTTTCAGCTGAAAGCATGATTTAAACAAGTACTACAACTCTTATTCAAACACTTTCACTCTCTCAATAATGCATTCAAACAAATGTTATCTTAAAGTGCTACTCAATCTGTATCCGATTTCGAATGAGCAGAAATCTGTAAGAAATGCATCGATCTGTTAAAATATACTGAGGATAAAATAACTGACGAAAAAAATTAGCAGCAATTATATCTTTCTTTTTTTTTTCTTTTTTTTGTTATGTGGTAGGAAAAGGTTTGCACGCTTGTGTTCCAAAAAGACACTTTGAAACTCTTTGAAACTGTTATTTTATTATTTTTTAAATATACGTTATGAACAGAAGTTAAACTGTGGTGTGCAGACAAATTAACAAAAGAGGCATTGCAAAAAGAAATATCAGTTCAAGTACCACTTGGAAAAGGTGAACGAAAAGCAGTAAGAAGGACTGAAATATGACAGAGATGGTGGGAATATTAAATTAAATTAAAAATTAAATTTATGCATTTAGCAGACGCTTTTATCCAAAGCGACTTACAGTGCATTCAGGCTATCAATTTATACATATCATGTGTTCCCGGGAAATTGAACCCCCAACGCTTGATTGCGCCGTGCTCTACCAATTGAGCTACAGGAACACTATTTATATTTATATATATTATAAAACACAAAAGTCAGTCAGCCTTGAAAGTTATAGAGGAAGCAACAGGCAGGGAGAAATTATAATGACAAGACAGAGAGTGGATCACACAGGACCAAACAGCACCTTGTTTTTAATGGGGAAAAGAATGGTGAAAATAGTACTGGGATCAGAAGGAAAACGTTGTACAGTTATTTGCAATCCATCATTAACCAAGAGAAGTAGAAACGGGTCTTTTATTTTGGTCTGGTGATGTGACGTCATAATTCTGCGCCACCCTCCTGCTTTTGTTGTGATTGGGCTGAAGAAAGGTTTGTGCCTAAGTTTTTTATTCAGTATAAACTGTTCCTATCAATTTACAATCAATTAAGTTTTTAGAAGCTACATAAAGATGAACCAATCTTAAATATTATAATATTTTTATAACGTTATTTTAGTGAGTAAAGTTCATCCTCATAGTAATAACAGAAACAGAAAAAGCGCGTCTCATTTCACTCCCGATGTCGTGAATCAATACATCGTTCAAGTACGCGAAAGAAAAGAGAGAAACTGAGAATCCGAATCATCTGAACCGAATCAATCGTTAAATGATTCAGTGATTTGAATCGCTCGAGTCAGCGCGCGCTCAAGACAAACGAGAACAAACACAAACTGTGTGATGGCAACTTTTACAAACCAGCTGCAGTTTTTAAGAGTAATCTATTTCATATTATTTACAAATAATTGAATACCAAATACAAATAATAAATACCCAAATATGATCATATTGAGTTAAAGGATTTAAAACACCTGATTAAAATATTTAATCAGGTGTTTTAAATCCTTTAACTCTTTCACTCCGATTGATTGACTCCCTCATCAGTGCACTGACCTCTGAACTCGGGAGATGATTGAGATGCACCCAGAGATTTAGTCTGCATTGAATTTTTAAAATAATTCACTTTCTGTTAATTATTCTCATCTTAAACAGGACAGAGTAAATAAAAACTCCTGCTGAAGTAACTGAGATCCACACGACACAGTTATAAAGATGGAGTTTATTAAAGAGGAGAGTGAAGACATAAAGATTGAAGAAACATTCAGAGTCAAACATGAAGAAGATACTGAGGAACAAACACTGATGGAGTTTATTAAAGAAGAGAATGAAGACATTAAGATTGAAGAAACATTCAGAGTCAAACATGAAGATACTGATGAACAAACACTGATGGAGTTTATTAAAGAAGAGAATGAAGACATTAAGATTGGAGAAGTATTCAGTCTGAAGCATGAAGATACTGAGGAACAAACAGGTTCGTTTTTATTCTTAAATCTGAACTCACTCCTTTGATTCTTATTAAAACGTCCAGCTCTTGATGTCAAGTTGATGTATTGCACTAGTTCCATTCAAAAAGTGAAACTTGTATATTGTTTTCATTCATTATACACAGACAGATATATTTCAAATGTTTATTTCTTTTCATTTTGATGATTATAATAATATAACTTAAGACCAATACAAAGAAAGGATTTTTAGAAATCTTGGCACAGTGTAAAATATGAACATGACAAGTATGAGCATGTACAGCACTCAATACTTAGTTGAGGCTCCTTTTGCCTGACTTACTGCAGCAATGTGTCGTGGCATGGAGTCGATCAGTCTGTGGCACTGCTCACACAATAAGGTTCAGTAAGGTAAGGCGAGTTTGCTGGCCAGTCAACAAGCAGTCCAGTCCTTTTTGTCTGTAAAAGTGTCATCTGTTGGGATGCACCAAAGAACATAGGAGTCTCCACAGACCTCGGAGAACACTGTGGTTACAATTCATTTTCGTAGGAAATGTCCCGGATAAAAAGTATACTTTGTGCTAACATTTTACGCCTGACTGCCTCACAAACGAGGGTCAGTTCAGCGCTGGTGCTGTGCAAAGATTGCTTCTGAAAGAAGGATCGATACCAGCACTTCATGTGCAAACATCCAGACTCCAGACAAAGTACGCGTCATATTTTGTTTTGCAAAAAGCTTCTTGGCTCTCTGTAAGGCTAATGTTGCTAAAGCTACCATTGCTTTAGCCTGTTTTCACTAACGCTGCCTTCACGTGCTACCAGAATGAGCGTGAATATGAATGTGGAATGGAAGCACAAAAATGTGTTTGGAAGCAATGTGAGGATCAGTAACAGTGTTGCCAGACGTACGACAATTATCGTATTTGTACGATAATTTTTACCTCTGTACGATGTACGATCAATAATGAAAAAAATCCCGTAATGTACGATAATTTCAGAATTCTATGAAAATTTAAATGATGGTAGTTGCAGTCATAGGGTTTCTTTTCTCATACACGAAACCCGGCTCATTATTACAGACACTCTAAATGCATTTGTGTGCTCCTGAGGGTGTGTTAAGAATGCAGGAGAGTGCCCTGCTTTAAAGCCAGCTAGCACTGTTGCGGTCCATGACAGAAAGAACCCCTTCAACATCTGGCAACACGCAGGATTGCGATGACAGCGGCTCAGATGTGGAGTTAACTGCACCACGCCGCAACAGCTAAATTCCTTCTTCACTGGACACGACAAAGCAAGTGTTAAAAATCATTTTAATATGTTTTAATATGCGCCGCGATGCAGACAGTCACTGAAAATAAAGGGATAGTATTTTGTCTCACTGCTTCCATTGTTATCTATTATGGTAATTTGCAGGTCGTGTCAAAATGTTGTTGGTTTAGAATAGATAAATAACTCTTTTGACTCATGTATGATAATTTTCTTCCAAATACGATCATTTTGAACTTCTGGTACGATACTTGGACATTTCCAATCTGGCAACACTGATCAGTAACGCAGTCACCACCTGTTAAACCGTGACACCGGTGCGCGAGCATGAGCTCTTGAAGCTCTGCACTCTGCTGAAAAGAGAGGCGGGAACATCAGCTCATTTTCATTTAAAGGGGAAATACACATCACAACGCATGTCCCATACCCTAAAAGTAGCAATTTCAACAACTATAAAAAATTATCTGTGGGGTATTTTGAGATAAAAAAGCACATATACACTCTGGGGTCATCAGATAATAATTTAAAATACAGTATTAATGCATTCTATAAATGACACTTATTACAAGGTGCTTTGATCTCAAAGATCTAGAAGGATCGTACAATGCCAATAAACCCGAGAGATTGGAGGGGGCAAAATCATAAACAATTATTACAAAATCTTATAGCTAATTTTATATTGATCCAGCAACCTTTGTAGTTATTTTAATAGCTGTGTAAGTGACTCAAATTTCTTGGCAGATTTGAGCATCCTGGCAGCAGTACTCTACAATGCTCTGTTGTCAGTTACAAAAAAAAAAGAGAATTGCTGTAAACTATTCATGAGAAGACCATCGCTGTTATTTCTTTCCTCAAAATCAGCAATTGATAAAAAAGGTTTAGTTTTAGCTAATATACAAAGATAAACTTATAAAAAAGATTTTATACACTAGTTTTATACACTAAAACATTATTATTCATATAGCCCAGCTGAACAACCACAACACACACTGGCCCAACTGAACAACCACAACACACACTGGCCCGGCTGACCAATCACAGGACACACTGGCCCGGCTGAACAACCACAACACACACTGGCCCAGCTGAACAACCACAACACACACTGGCCCAGCTGAACAACCACAACACACACTGGCCCAGCTGAACAACCACAACACACACTGGCCCAGCTGAACAACCACAACACACACTGGCCCAGCTGAACAACCACAACACACACTGGCCCAACTGAACAACCACAACACACACTGGCCCGGCTGAACAACCACAACACACACTGGCCCGGCTGAACAACCACAACACACACTGGCCCAGCTGAACAACCACAACACACACTGGCCCAGCTGAACAACCACAACACACACTGGCCCAACTGAACAACCACAGCACACACTGGCCCAGCTGACCAATCACAGGACACACTGGCCCAGCTGAACAATCACAACGCACACTGGCCCAGCTGAACAACCACAACGCACACTGGCCCAGCTGAACAACCACAACACACACTGGCCCGGCTGAACAACCACAACACACACTGGCCCAGCTGAACAACCACAACACACACTGGCCCGGCTGAACAACCACAACACACACTGGCCCTGCTGAACAACCACAACACACACTGGCCCGGCTGAACAACCACAACACACACTGGTCCGGCTGAACAACCACAACACACACTGGCCCGGCTGAACAACCACAACACACACTGGCCCGGCTGAACAATCACAGCACACACTGGCCCGGCTGAACAATCACAGCACACACTGGCCCGGCTGAACAATCACAACACACACTGGCCCGGCTGAACAACCACAACACACACTGGCCCGGCTGAACAACCACAACACACACTGGTCCGGCTGAACAACCACAACACACACTGGCCCGGCTGAACAATCACAGCACACACTGGCCCGGCTGAACAACCACAACACACACTGGTCCGGCTGAACAATCACAACACACACTGGCCCGGCTGAACAACCACAACACACACTGGCCCGGCTGAACAACCACAGCACACACTGGCCCAGCTGAACAACCACAGCACACACTGGCCCGGCTGAACAACCACAACGCAACCTGGCCCGGCTGAACAACCACAACACACACTGGCCCGGCTGAACAACCACAACACACACTGGCCCGGCTGAACAACCACAACACACACTGGCCCAGCTGAACAACCACAACACACACTGGCTCGGCTGAACAACCACAACACACACTGGCCCGGCTGAACAACCACAGCACACACTGGCCCGGCTGAACAACCACAACACACACTGGCCCGGCTGAACAACCACAACACACACTGGCCCAGCTGAACAACCACAACACACACTGGCCCGGCTGAACAACCACAACACACACTGGCCCAACTGAACAACCACAGCACACACTGGCCCGGCTGAACAATCACAACACACACTGGCCCGGCTGAACAACCACAACACACACTGGCCCAACTGAACAACCACAGCACACACTGGCCCAGCTGAACAACCACAACACACACTGGCCCGGCTGAACAACCACAACACACACTGGCCCGGCTGAACAACCACAACACACACTGGCCCAGCTGAACAATCACAACACACACTGGCCCGGCTGAACAACCACAACACACACTGGCCCAACTGAACAACCACAGCACACACTGGCCCAACTGAACAACCACAGCACACACTGGCCCAACTGAACAACCACAGCACACACTGGCCCGGCTGAACAACCACAACACACACTGGCCCGGCTGAACAACCACAGCACACACTGGCCCGGCTGAACAACCACAACACACACTGGCCCGGCTGAACAACCACAACACACACTGGCCCAGCTGAACAACCACAACACACACTGGTCCGGCTGAACAATCAGAACACACACTGGCCCGGCTGAACAACCACAACACACACTGGCCCAACTGAACAACCACAGCACACACTGGCCCAACTGAACAACCACAGCACACACTGGCCCAACTGAACAACCACAGCACACACTGGCCCGGCTGAACAACCACAACACACACTGGCCCGGCTGAACAACCACAGCACACACTGGCCCGGCTGAACAACCACAACACACACTGGCCCGGCTGAACAACCACAACACACACTGGCCCAGCTGAACAGTCACAGCACACACTGGCCCAGCTAAATAGTCACAAAGCACATTGGCCCTGGTAAACAAATCGCCTACACACACTGGCCAGCTAAACAATCGCAGACACACACTGGCCCAGCTGAACAATCACAACACACATCGTATTTTTAGAAGGCAGGCCTTTGTTTGATACAGAAACTATTCAATCCATTCATGGGAACTGGGAACATTACATCTATGTAGTGCTTTCCTAAGCACTCAAAGTGCTCTACATTGCAAGGCGGGATCTTCTCGTCCACCATCAGTGTGCAGCATTCACCTAAATGATGCAACGGCAGCCAAAGTGCGCCAGAATGCCCACCACACACCAGTTTACTGGTGGAGAGGAGACAGAGTGATGAAGCCAATCAGCAGATATGGGGAATTGTCTGGAAGCCATGATGGTCAGAGACTAATGGGGGAATTTGGCCAGTATGCCGATGTCACACCTCTACTCCTTTCGAAAGACATTCAGGGACTTTTAATGACCACAGAGAGTCAGGATTTCGGTTTAACATCACACCTGAAGGACAGTTCTTTTTTAGACAATATAGAGTCCCCGTCACTATACTTGGGTGTTAGGACCCACACCCCACAGGATGAACACCCCCTGTTGGCCTCACTAACACCACTAAAAGCAACCTAGTTTTTTTCCAGGAGGTTTCCCATCCAGGTACAGACCAGGCTCAACTCTGCTTAGCTTCAGCGGGCGACCAGTCTTGGGCTCCCATAGTGTTATTATAATGTCGTAATAATGTAAAATATGTGGAAAATATTTGTTTTTCTAACAACCTGGTATGAGGGTCTGTTCTAGTGTACCCCAAAACAAAATCAAGACTTCGTAAAAGAGCATAATAGGTAAAAGAGCATAACCCTTTAGGTTTGACTGTCTCACTGGAAGATAAATCCGAGTGTCATCCACATAACACTGGAAGGACACATTATATTTATAAAAAATGTATCCTAATGGTAACATAAAAGTAAAATAATATTTTAAATAATAAACATTGTCTCAGATCAAAAGATTTATTCATGTTCAAAAACTCTTTAGACACTGTATTGTGACCACAACATAAATGTACATTAAAGTTCCCCAGAATTAGGAAGCAGATATAATAAATGGTCTGTGGGGTATTTTGAGCTGAAACGTCACAGAAACATTCTGGGGACAACTGAGACTTCTATTACATATTGTAAAAAGAGGCGTAATAGGTGTCCTTTCCTCGACCAGTTGACCGAAGGTGAAACTATTGAACCTATACATGGCAGCCCGATACAAAATGCAAATTTTTGAAGAAAATTTCCAACGGCACAAAGGCTTTTGCATTTGAACTTTTAATATGAAGAAGTGATCAATTTACACTATTTAAAAACATTTTATTTTAAAATGTGCACACTCACTCTTATTTGTATGTCTAATAGTCAAAAATGCAAAAGTCTCTTAATTTCAAGGTGGTAATGGAAGAGGAATCAGTTGCAGAGATACCTAAGATTTATTGAGTTTCAAACACTAAACAGGATCTAAGCCTCAGTCCAAGAGGATAACCAGAAGAGAAACCAGTCTAGTCCAAGAAGGTGAATGTCAGTTCAGAAGGAGGTGTCTAGGGGAGGTGTTCCTGAGCAAATAGCAGAGAGTAACAGTCCCAGAGCAACCAGACAGTCCAGCTCTCCAATGAACACCAGGGGCCCGAGAACAGCGAGGGATGGTTGGGAGGGAGGATTCAGGCAGTAGGGAGTCCAACAGCCAGAGCCGAAGGGGTAGCTGGGGAGCAAAAGGGGTAGGAAAAAAAAAATAAACTAAGGCAGGAACTCAACAAGGGACTAGATAGAACTGAACAAAATCAAAAGAAAAACCCTTTTATCACAAGGTATAAAATAAATGTCCCCCTGGCAACTCACTCCAGTCCACCACCTCGAGCGTCGATGGCGGCAGACAGCTCCACCATGCTCTATGGCATAGCGGATTCACCACAGCGGGCGAGGGATCTTGGCATCCTTTTTTATAACGAGTAATCTAAAGAAATCTAAATCTAAAGATTCAAATTGCTTCAATTGAACTTGTTGCTAATTTAATTAGTTTAACATTAAAATCTGTATATCTTCACAATTCTGTTTATACTACTTTGTGGCCAACGAGAATACAAACATAAAGATAATTTATAAGCTACGAGCTAGGAAGCACAGGATCTAGGCAAAGTTTAACTTTAAAATACACCACACAAGACAATACTTGGGATAACCCTCCTGGTGATTGGTTGGTCTACAGTATGTGGTAATGCAGTACAACAGGCAGGACCTCAAAAATCCCACATATTGTTCATCGAAATATAGCTTTTCATCTGAAAGATGTATGTAGTAACAACTTTACATGGCCGATCAATCTAATGTTAACCTACAGAAATGTGTGCTATTTGAGTGTGTGTGTGTGGAAGCTGAACAGCAGCTCGCTCACTGAGGGACAGATGGATGCACTGGTGTGCTCACTTGCTCTTAAAATACTCCATAGTTTTTGGTCATATAGATAAAAGTAATCTTTCGAATCTGTAAAGACGCTACGTTTATTTTTATGCACTCAGAATAAAAACAAAATGATGCGCTTCTGTTAATTAATTAAATCAAACAGCATATGTTGTTTCAGCCATCTCGGTCATGTTAACTTGTGTGAGAAACTTTGAAACTCAGTGTATGACAAATGCATCTATAGACAGTGAAATGTCTACTTTCAAATGAAAAAAAAAATTCTAATAGAAAATGTTTTTTCATGGAGGAATTACATTAAATTTAATGTTTGTGCAATGCACACTGTGCATTGTTTAAACTAGCTTTAATTTTTTTTTTATTAATTTAACCTCTTAGCCTGTACCCCGACACTGGTGTCCTGAGCTCCCCTTGTTTGCACGTGTCAATAATTACGAATAGATTAAATGAAACAGGACAAATTTAATCTTGACAAACTATATATCATTCTAAAGATCTAAGCCTCAAGAATCGACGATAGATTGCTGTTTTTCAGTGGAAAGCTTATAAAGACTCTATTTGTAAATTTTGTGTAAGCAGTACACATCAAAACATGAAGAATGAAAATGCAGTACATAACAGATTCGTCGTAATAACGAGCCATAAACACATCCACAGCTGTAAATACTGGTTTAGTTAGAAAGGGAAGGGTCCACTTAACGACATCTCATGGAGCACGTTTAGCTCAATGAAGCAATAACGTTGTAATAGGGATCATAATTCATTTGTTTACGTTTCAGTTCTTCAGCGACAAAATTGTTTGAGTCCGTTATGGAATAACTCATGCTCAGAAACTGCGTCGAAACAGCGTACAATGTCACAAACAGAATGAGACAATCCACAAAAAAAAAAGTAAAAGAAAAGCGGAAGATAGCTTATTTGAATTCTGGTGGTCTCTTGTGACGGCTCATGACGCGCTCTGACGCACCTGTCAGCAGATGGAGGCTGAACTTAATCTTTTTCTTTATTTTATTTTTCAACAGTTCATATATGTGTGAGTGTGTTTTATGTTGAATGCGACTGTATCTGCATGATTACTATCTGAGTGCAAACCAGCTCACTATTACTTTGTAATCACGGCTATCACTGTGAACGCCATCTATATAAAGAGTGCGAATTATTGACTTTATGGCGCATTTGTATTATAACCATCTCTATAACTGGCCTTCAGCACATCAGCACGTGATAATTGAGTTATGACCAGAAGTAATTGTAAATTTATGCATTTCTAGCAATCTCAGGATGTACTGTAATTGGCGTGCAAAGTTAAATATTTTTTTTATTTTTCTTACTCAAATTATTCTCATTGTATCTTTCTAGTGCTCAGATTATTTACATGATGGCTAAGTTTCTGTTTGTTTTATAATTGAAAAAACTATGCAGTGGTATGTTTAATGATTAAAATGGTTTGTATAACCCTTCAGTACAGTTGGTAAATATTGGGGGGTCTAGACATAGTCTCAGAAAAATGGTTGCAGGAATCAAAATTTTTATGGTATCTTCTTGAGCTTTGAAATAGAAACTCATGAGACATGTGACTTTCAACCCATTACTTTTATAGATTGCTCCAGGAAAGGTTTTATGTATTTTTATATCAAATTAAAACAATTCAGTGTGGTAGAACATTTTCAAAGGCACTTATCAAAAGCATTAAATCTGGTTGATAAAAAGTAAAGCTCAAAGGTCTCACCAAAGTCATGTGTGTAACGTAAGTAAGGAATAACATGTTGGTTTTGATGTTTGTTCTTTGTGCCATTTAAGAATAGTGTTAATCTGGATTTGTCTTTTTTGCATTAGACCTGATGACACTGAAAGTGGAGACTGAAGAACTCTGTGAAAAGGAAAATAATATTGAGCATGAGAAATATAATTTCATGAATGGAGAAAAATCATTAAGTTGTTCACATACTGAAAAGACACAAAATAGAGCTCAAAACACAGCGAATAGAAGTGATTTCTCCTGCCAACAATGTGGGAAAAGTTTCGCCAGAAAACAAAATCTTGAAGTCCACCTGAAAGTTCACACTGGAGAAAAACCTTTCACCTGCCAACAATGTGGAAAGAGTTTCATTAATAAAACAAACCTTAAAAGCCACATGAGAATTCATACTGGAGAGAAACCTAATACATGTTCTCAATGTGGAAAAAGTTTTACATATAAACATCACCTCACTGACCACATGAGAATTCATACTGGAGAGAAACCTTTCACCTGCCAACAATGTGGAAAGAGTTTCATTAATAAACCAAACCTTAAAAGACACATGATAATTCATACTGGAGAGAAACCTAATACATGTTCTCAATGTGGAAAAAGTTTTACATATAAACAACACCTCACTGACCACATGAAAATTCATACTGGAGAGAAACCTTTCACCTGCCAACAGTGTGGAAAAAGTTTCAATAGAAAAGGAACCCTTAACAATCACATGAGAGTTCACACTGGAGAGAAACCTTTCACCTGCAAACTGTGTGGAAAGAGCTTCATTCGAAAACCAATCCTTAAAAACCACATGATAAGTCACAGTGGAGAGAAACCTTACACATGTTCCCAAAATTGACTTCTCTCACTTACCTCTCTACCTACCTCTTTGTTAACACAAACCTCCTAGACTCCTGTGTGTTCCCCTTCTAAGTCCTCCTCTTCTACGTCTCTCCCGAGGTGTGTGCAACTATTCCTCCATAGTGGTCACCCCACTGTCTTCACAGAGAAAACCAATCTCAATTCCAGTCATCGATACCATACTCAACGCCTTCTACACTCTGAGGGAGCTCCGTCATGGCCTCCCAAGTCTCCATATTTGCCATGGCCTACCGAGTCTCCAGTTCTGCCAGTTCATTTTTGTGAGATGACAGGAAGCACATCTTGTATGTTTTTTTTTTTTTAATATATATATATATATATATATATATAATATTTTTTTTTTTTTTTTTTTTTTTTTTACAAAAGCCAAAGTTCACTCAAAAGTAAATCTTTTATCCCTTTTTTTAAATGGAGTATTTTAAGGTGTTCCCACTGTGTTTCTACTGCTGACACCTCCATGCATTAAGTGCACTTGATCTTAAATATGAGTGCTGCAAGTTTTAAAGTCAGGTGATGCACTGCTTTGTTTATTGGAGTTGTTACCGGGGAAATGGCTATATTCCTGGCAAAAGAGGAGACTGCTGGCAGAGAATTAATTAGCATTTTTCAATAAGCCCTTCTGCTCTTTGTTAAAATGAACCCTTATTTTTATGCAGTAAACACGTAGTTGTAAATTGTTTAGAACAGTTGGATCGACAAGATCCCCCCTCCCATGTTGATAGGTATGACTAAAAGTGATACTTGAGGTCCAGTTTCCAGTTGAACCATTCACTCGTGATTTAAACTTGATATTGTAAAACAAACTTTTTTGCAAAACCATAAACACAGTTCTCTACATTACAAACATCATTTGAAAATACAGTCCTTAATTTTGGAAACTGCCATTTTAATGACCTACACACAACGATTTGAAAAAAACGTACACATTATTTGTTCACTTAGTAATCAAAATAATTTTTTTTTAAAGAAATTATTTTGAACTCCTTGCATTTCTGTTAACAGTGTATCTATATTGTACAAAGCGCTTTATAAATAAAGATGACTTTCCGACTGGGCTTAAATGCATATTCAGTGTGTGTACTATGCGATTGCATCATTGAATATAATTTTTTAGTTTTAACTGAGACTTGGCTTTACCCAGGAGATACCTGGGGCACATTCTAGTTCAAACTGGTGTGCAACGTTTTACTACAGTTTCCAGGTTAAACGACATGTTTCCTGGGGGATGGCTTGTGCCTTGGGTTGTGTCTGTACGTCAACAAAGGATGGTGTAATAACGCTGTGGTAGTGACAAAGCATTGACAAAACTTTGTTAATCGCAGACAAAACACTGTTAAATGCTCAACCATTCTATCTGCTACTGGAGTTCACGGCCATTGTTATTGTCGCAGTTTACAATATCCCATGTGCAAACGCCTAGGATGTGCCTAGCAAGCTGTACGGTGGCATCAGCGCACAGCTAAAATAATTCTAACAACATAACCCAAATTACTATTTTATAATAGCTGGTGACTTCAACCACGCAAACTTAAAGTCAGTGGTGTATTGTAACAAAGTAATAATACATTGTTACAATACTTAAGTATTTTTTGGGGAGTATCTGTACTTTACTTGAGTTTCTATATTTTAGCCAACTTTAACTACACATGATTCATTACCCACTCAAGTCAAGTCAGGGGTGTGCGATACAGCATCGTCTGTGATAATATGGTAAGTGTTGTTGTAATGATGTGCAATCTGACATTATCAAGTATATCACCAAATTATACACACAGTGCACACACACGGTTTATTAGTCTATTAAAACTAAAAATTCCAGGCATTTTTAAATTGTAGATGCCAAAAATGCCTCTGTATGCTTATTGACTGTTTATATAATTTAATATTGCTAAC
Source organism: Carassius auratus (assembly GCF_003368295.1). NCBI lineage: Eukaryota > Metazoa > Chordata > Actinopteri > Cypriniformes > Cyprinidae > Carassius > Carassius auratus. Next base: position 5,186,839 of record NC_039246.1, on the reverse strand, counting down.
TTATTCTATATCACACAAAGTGTACAGTTTTTCTGCAAATATCAGGATGAGCTAATTTAATATTTTAGACATAATATTACTTGTTTTTATCAATTCTGCCAACTAAAATAGTTCCAAGTATTGTTGAGTGAATCAGTTTTTTTTAACAAATCTGTTAAATAAATGATTCAGTGATTCACTAACACAGTCAAATGATTTGTTTCTGAATGAATCAGTCGTTTGAATTAATTGGTTGAATCTCAATGACTCACTCATTAACAGCCACTTGTTGCCACCTACTGGCGGTTTTAATTTCACATTTCGACTATTTTTGTTAATCTTTTAAATGATTTCAAATGTCAGTAACATTATTTATCACAACTGTGGTCGGTTTCATGAGCAACAATGATGAAATACACTACAGAGAAGAAGTGGCAAAGCTTGCTGAATGGTGTCGCAAACTATCCCTCAATGTGGGGAAGACAAAGGAGGTGGTGATGGACTTCAGGAGAAAATCTGTTGATCACCCCCACTGACCATCGACAGCTCAACTGTGGAGAGAGTAAATTCCTGGGGGTCCACATCACAGTATCTCACCTGGACCACCAACACATCCTGACGAGCTGCATTACTGTGTGGTATGGGGCCTGTAATGCATGCTGCTAGAAGACTCTTCAACGCATAGTGAGAGCAGCTGAGAAGATCATTGGTTGTCTCTGTCCCCTCCCTTCAGGACATTTACGGAACTCGTCTCACTCGCAAAGCCCTCTGCATCACAGGTGATCCAACACACCTGTCACACAGCTTCTTCGGTCTGCTGCCATTAGGGAGGATACTGTGGAGTCTCCAGGCCAGGACCAGCAGACTGAAGGACAGCTTCATCCACCAGGCTGTCAGGAAGCTGAACTCACTCCCGAACTTGCCCCCCCTCCCCTCCTCTGCCCCAGGCACCACTGAATTATGAACCCCAACCCCCCCAGATCCTTCCACCCTCCGTTGGCACGCACCAGACACTTTGTGCAGCATTGCTTTGCTCACCACCTGATTCAGCATGGAACTGACGCCATTCTACCACCTCATCAGTCATTTAAATAAAACAACTGCTCTTGAGCCCTTCACTATTTTCTGCACTACAATCTAACTTTATTTTTATTTATTTTTTTCACATTTCCTTATTTGTATTGTTGTGTTTTATATTTTATATTTAATCTGTATCTATCTGTATTTTTAGGCTCACTGTTAGTGTTATCTGTATGCACCAGGGGTCTGCGAGTAATGCAATTTCAATTCTCTGTATGTATGTACTGTACATGTGGAAGAATTTACAATAAAGCAGACTTGACTTGATGACACTCTCCATGAAGGCACAACAGCACCTACACTCTCTCCACCGGCTGAAAAGAGCACGTCTCCCCACCAATCCACACCATATTCTACAGGGGCACCATTGAGAGCCTGCTGACCAGATGCATTACTGTCTGGTATGGGAATTGTAGTGCAGCAGACCGCAAGAGTATTCCAGCTCCTACTATCAGAAAGACGTTCCCGGAGAGTCAGAGCCCACTCCGTCAGCCTGCTAAACAGCTTTTTCCCCCAGGCTGTGAGAGGCCTGAACTCAAATCACCCCACCCTCTGTAACCCCACACAATCCCCCTACCTCCTGAAACATAGGACCATCTAACCTTCTCCACTGCCAACCTTATCACATCACAGAAAAAAAACTGTCTCTTTTTTTGTGAATTTGAACTGTGCAACAGACAGGTAAGTGGGCCTGTACAAACCACCTGTAGTAACACACTCCTCTATAAGCATAATAATTAGACACTTTTTCATACACCGCTATGTGTACTGTACCGGGTTGAAGAATCACACAACAAGGGGAATTCAATAAAGGCCCCGGAGGCTGAATTTATTGAAGGGAATCGTGTCAATGTGTCTGGGTGATGTGAACTGGTGCTCGGTGCTCCGCCTCCTTCTGTTCTCTGTGCTTCCAAATGCTGGGTGTCCGTTCTATGCTCATGCGCTGGGGCTGGCTGATCACACTCTGCTTTCTGGAAGAGAGGTAGCAGTACAGTTATCTTGGAGTCTTCGGAGTGATCGGGACACGTATCAAAGGACATATAAACATATTACAAAGTCTTTTTATGGATTGTTTACACACTCATGTACTACAACAGTACAATTCATAGCCATATCGGCCTCAAAAATGGCAACATTAAATTTTCTGTCAGTCTTACTAAATGAGTCAATAGGAAAAATATCATAACTCTTTGGTCATTGTTGAGCGAGATGCTAATGGTCTAATCAGATTCAATGATCTATGCTAAGTTACAGGTAAAAGTGCTACCGTCAGACCTGGAGATCAGCTGGATTGAATGGATTTAAATACATTAAAACTCACCTGTTTAACTCTCGGGGAGTTGGAAAATGAGCCTAAATAGTGGTATGTTACTTTAAAGCAATCTTCTAGAAAAGCTGAACGCAGAAAGAAAAGAGACAAACTTCAGAAATGTCTTTGTTTATGAAATGTTAAAGAATACCCTTAGTAAATATCAATATGAAGTTAAAGTGGAGAATTAACGACTGGCAGACGATCTGAATGAGTTTTACTGCAGGTTTGAAAGAACACCCATCACCTGCCCTGAACGCCTCCCCACACAACCATTCACACCATTCACAACTCCTGCAACCCACCCTGAACACCTCTCCACACAACCGTTCACACCATTAACAGCTCCTGCAACCCATCCTGAACAAGTCTCCAATCAAGCACTCTCACCATTCACACCTCCTGCATCCCCCCTCTCCACCACACCTGCAATTCAGATCAGCGAGGATGCAGTGCGCCAGGTCTTCCGGAAGCAGAAAAGGAAAAAAGCACCAGGCCCAGATTGTGTTACACCAGCCTGTCTGAAATCCTGTGCTGACCAGCTGGCCCCCATCTTCACACAGATCTTCAACAGATCTGCCCACCTGAAGGACATCACTGGGCCCTTGCTGGATCCTCTTCAGTTTGCCTACAGAGCAAACAGGTCTGTGGACGATGCAGTAAACATTGGACTGCATTATTTTCTGCAACACCTAGACAGACCGGGGACTTATGTGAGGATCCTGTTTGTGGACTTCAGCACGGCGTTTAACACGATCATCCCAAACCTCCTCCTGCCCAAACTAAATCAGCTCTCCGTGCCCACCTCCGTCTGTCAGTGGATCAACAGCTTCCTGACAGACAGGCAGCAGCTAGTGAGGCTGGGTAAATATACATCCAGCACCCGTACAATCAGCACCGGAGCTCCCCAGGGCTGCGTTCTCTCCCCACTGCTCTTCTCCCTGTACACTAATGATTGCACATCTAAGGACCCCTCTGTCAAGCTCCTGAAGTTTGTAGACGACACCACACTCATCGGCCTCATTCAGGACGGCGACGAGTCTGCTTACAGACAGGAGGTAAAAGAGCTGGCTGTCTGGTGCACTCTCAACAACCTGGAGCTTAACACGCTCAAAACAGTGGAGATGATCGTGGACTTCAGGAGAGACCCCTCTGCACTCCCCCCACTCACCATCATGAACAGCCCTGTGACTGCAGTGGAGTCATTCAGGTTCCTGGGCACCACTATCTCTCAGGACCTGAAGTGGGACATTCACATTGACATCATGAAAAAGGCCCAGCAGAGGTTGTACTTTCTCCGCCAGCTGAGGAAGTTTAACCTGCCACAGGAGCTGCTGAAACAGTTCTACTCCACCATCATCGAATCCATCCTCTGCACTTCAGTAACTGTCTGGTTCAGCTCAGCTTCTAAATCTGACCTCAGAAGACTACAGAGGGTAGTCCGGACTGCTGAGCGAATCATTGGTACAACCCTCCCTTCTATTCAAGAACTGTACTTATCCAGAGTGAGAAAAAGGGCTGTCAAAATCACTTTGGACCCCTCACATCCAGCACACTCCCTCTTTGAACTGTTGCCATCTGGTCGACGCTACAGAGCACTGAGCACTAGAACGACCAGACACAGGACCAGTTTCTTCCCTCAGGCAATCCATCGTATGAACAGCTGATAATAACTGCGAACACACTACACTTTATATTTATATACACATACACTTATTTATCTAACACACATACTTAGTATACACTTAAATTTTGCACATAATATACATGTACATACATAACAGCATTTTGTAATATACCTGCCTACAATTGTCAATTTGTAGATTGTCATTCACTATCTACTTATTTGTATTTTTTATTATTTTATTATGTGTTTTATGTTCTGTCGCTGTCATTCTGTTATACTGCGGCGCTTCTGTCACGAAAACAAATTCCTCGTATGTGTAAACATACCTGGCAATAAAGCTCATTCTGATTCTGATATATATAAGTGGTGGGCCGTTATCGGCGTTAACATGCTGCATTAACGTGAGACTCTTAACGGGCGATTAAAAAAAAATCGCCGTTAATCTATTCTCAAAGTTTGGTTGAGAGCTGGGTCTATACTAAGCAAGCTATGATGACTTTCACCTTGATATTTTATATAACTGACTCGCTGAGGCCAGCCTTAAAAGATGCTCAGGACAGTTGACGGGCCACTGCTGTGCATCGTCACGAAAGCTGATCTTTTTCACGTGTTGTTAAGCCTTACCGCTTGTCGATTTAAACATTAAAGCATCCAAACACAAGACGCGGAAAAGCTGAACAGAGCTGGTTACTCGCACGCTGTGTTCGGTGCAGAGAGAGAGAGAGAGCCGCGTATCACGGACAGCGACACTGAACCGAGCTCTCTTCTGCGAAGTTATCCTCGAAGTCCCTCCTGCACTTGAACGAACAAATACAAATTACAGTTTGAACAAACAAAAAGATGTGAAAGAGCCCAATTCAGTACTCGCGGTGTTCTGGTGTTCAGGGCTCATGCAGAGAAAGGCATCTCAAACCACATGAACATCGAATTTGCTTATTTTTGCTCTTGTGCCGACAAATACATACAAAATATGTCAAAATATCCACCTTGGAAACTATGCTAGAAAAAACTGTCAGTTATAAGTGAAAGTAAACAGTTGAGGAAAAAAATGGGATGTGTATTATATTGGATGCGTTCATCGTCTCTTAAAATGACCGCGCCTAATTTAGCTACTGGCTGCTGTAATGTTAATCCAAGAAAATGAAAGGAAATCACTCACTGCTCTTGACTGAATTACTTTGTAGTTTTAACAGTCAAACCAAAAATTATTCAGACACCAGATATAATTTTTGATATATAAAGCAAAACTAATAATGTGAGAAATGTTGAAGGTGTCTGAATAAATGTAGGTTTGATTGTATATTTCATTTTTATATTGAAGACTATCCAGTGCTATTTTACATTTAATTATTTGGTTTCTGTACCTTGACACCTACAAACTTGAAAAAAACTTAAACATTGGTGTGAAACAGGCATAAGGTTGTTTGCACCTTGTGCAAAGTGGAATTAGTTTACAGCCTTTTCAAGCACTTTGAGATGCATTTTGGAAACAGGAGATGAGCCCCTTTTCTAATGCACCACCTAGCTTGATAAACCCCTTCCCAAAGACTTACTGTTTGTCAATTCTATTTGGGTAACACACATATTCTGAATGTCTTCAGCAGAATTCTAATGAGCCAATTTAATCTAGATTAATCTAGATTAATTTCAAGATCACAGTGAGATTAATCTAGATTTTAAAAAATTATCTATGCCCACCTCTAATATATATATAATAGTAAAATAAAATCTATACAAAGTGTTAGTTTTATTTTTTTATTTTTTGCTATACAGACCATCGTGACTTCGTGACTTGACAACGTTATTTTGTTGGCCAGTGATTTTTCTCTTCATCTCTGCACTGCTATATGACTGCATTTGAAAAATACGCCTCATGCTCCACCCAGTACCAAATACTTTCTGATCATTATGAATTTAGAGTTTATTAAGATAAAACAACTGATCTATAATAAGAGAACTGGATCGCTCATGACGTCATGAAAGTGAGGCCGCCGCATCTTTTCTGTCTCTGCAGAAGACGACTGTCTGAAGTTTTGGATACGTTGAAAGAGGTGCTCCTTTAATACAAGGCTGTTTTAGGCCTTCAGGGCTCTGCTGTAGAACTGGAAGATAAACAGGAGAATGAAAGTGATTTCAGTAGTCCACACACCTGTGAAAATGAAGAGGAGTGCAGCTAATGAATATGTGAAGTGTCATTTATTTGAATACCCTTAATGTATGTAACCTGTCAAATTGAATAAAGATAACATTGATGCTTGAATAGGGACATGTTTAATGTCTCCTCGGTCTGTTTGTGTCTGTATCTCAGGGAGGAGCTACCGGGCAGGACTTCATGGCTGCCATTCCGGGGGCCGTTCTTTGTACGTCGCTTATTACATTCGAGATCAAATGACACACCAAGATGATATCATCGTGCTAATCATGATCCGGGTAATTGGGTTCTTCGAACACACCTGTTGTGTATGATTAGCAGTGTTGGGTAAGTTACTCAAAAAAAGTAATCCACTACAAATTACTAATTACTGCTCTAAAATTGTAATTTGATTACATTACTGATTACTGCATGTAAAAAGTAATCAGATTACTAATTACTTTACTTTCAAGTTACTTTGAAAACCTATTAAACCTACAAGGAAAAAAACTACAAACAAAGTGAAACTCAGTTCTTTCCGTAATTTAATACTGACTGAAAAATATTACAGAAATATGAAAACAGCAATTGTTTTTTGAATTAAAGATCCAATGCATTTCTATAACTTAACATTCTTAACATAAACTTGCCTAACAATGAAAACTGTAGTCTTCGTCTTAACTACATATGGGCTGTCATTCCAAGGAAGCTTCTATTATTACAAGTCCAGATGTCTGCGGTTGTGGAGACATATTCCTAAAGCTCGAATGTTTTTTTAAGTTCATACTCCATATCCGCATAGGGCTGTCACTTTTCGTTCAAAAATCGATTGCACAATCGATCGGACCAACCAAAAAAAGTTTTGAAAATGAAAATATGGAATCGATTTTGACCAAACTATTAATTTTAAAATAATTAAACAATTAAAAAAATATAGATGTAAAAAAACTCGTGTTGGGGCTTAATTTATATCATCTTACGCGGGCTCGGGATTGCGCTCCGGTTTGCGAGGTAAACGAGCGGTCATGTGATGTGAAATGGATGCTGAGTAGATGCAACGGGGGCTTGCCTCCGGCGAAAATACGTTTTGGTTGCACCAGCAACTAAAGCAAAGTTCTGAGGTGTGGAAAAGTTTTGACCATGTTTATAATGAGAATAATGAGTGAATAATCACCATCAGTGAGCGCAGGAACACATTGAAAACATCTACAGTGGATTCATTCATTTTCCTCCACAAAAACATGTAGACCTAGCCTAATCTCTGTGAGTAAAGGTTTTTCAAATGATAACTATATATCCATTAAGGCTTAAATGCATAATATGGACAGAGTATTTACGCAAACGTTGGCTTTATTCTTTTATTAAATGTCAGCTGATATGTGAAGAAGCAAACCCGGCAGAGCCTTTATCTTAATTTCGTTATTGCCAAATACCCATCTTAATTTAAAATTTATCTTAATTTAATCTGTTAAAAAAGACTAGTTTTTATTGGTGCGTTGGTCTAGTTATAGGCTAAATGAGTCTATGTCTATTTATAGTGCTGAGATGTTAAGATGTCACAGAGGACTTATTTTATTTCTTTATTCCAATTTCCAAGTGCCCTAGTCTACGTTAGTTATGAATAAATTATGTTAAAACATGTATAAATGACTCAATGTTGACAAAAGGCAAAAGAGCTGTGTGTATGCGCACATCTGAATGTCGGGCTGCAAACGGGTTCGGGCTTTTAAAAAGCTGTCAATCAAAATGTACTTCTCGGGCTCGGGCCAAAACCTGTCGAGCTCGGGTCCTGTCGGGCCTAACTTTTAAGGCCCGATTACAGGTCTAATGCCAATAAATAATAAATATTGCTGACTTGTGCGTTCCCAACAACATAAAATACTATTGATAACAGTTTAAATGTTTATTACCAACAAGCAAATTGCACAAATTCGTTAAAAAATTAACCTTGCAACACGGCCTTTAAAAATCGAAAATGCTTTTTACACAAAAGTGACAGCCCTATATCCGCATAGCATTTATCTAGATACCTTGCAAATGTCTTTCGGTCCTGCAAGGGTACAGAGCTGTCCGTCACGAGTATCATCGTAAGCAAGTCTCTAAATGACTGCGATTCCACAGTCGACAAGGGCAGCATTTCCTCCACCACACACGCTGCTACAGCTCTTCACCTGTCCAGAAGTTACCTTCCCTCCCGATCTTGAACAAAAATCTCCGTCCATTTTAAAAGCACGAGTTCTCCAGTAATTCATTAAAGCGCATGCTCAATAACTGACGCAGCCGCCCCAAAACGTGATTAGAAATGCATTTTAATTTATTTACTTTCAAATTTTTTACTTACTTCACTTACTTTGTAACGCGTTATACCCAACTCTGATGATTAGTATCGCTGGATTGAGTTATCTGAGATAATTGCGCATTCATGTGTTGTCTTAAAAGGGGATATGTATCGATACTCGAAACCATGATCAGCAGTGCAGCGATTGGCTGGTGGCAAGACGGCAATGTAATGACGTCATATAATTTAAAACGACACCCGACGAAAAACTTGACAAATTTCTGGACTTTTATAAGGAAACAGCCAAGCAAACAAAACTACATAAATGTTATAATAGATACATGAAACAGATAATAGATACATGTTTTTATTGTATTATAATTTCATGATTCCCAATTATTTAGATTCGCAATTTATATTAGTTGTGCAGTCTTTACATTTTTATTTCAATGTAGAAATTATCTATTCATTTCATTTTATATTTGGACAGATTTGTTACGTGACAGCATTAATGAAAGTTTCTTAAGGGTCAATATCATGTTATCTGCATCTCCTGCGCTCCATCAAGCCACTCTTATAATAGCAGTCATCACTCAAAATAATGCACGACTCTATTATCTGTGTAGCATGTGTGTAAGACTCTAATACAATTATGAAGTAATAATTTTATGACAAATAAATATTTCAGTGAGTAAAACTGGCTGTGTCTATAGTAGGCTGTTATGGACTACACAGCATTTTTATATTATTATTATTATTATTATTTTTTTTTTTTATGATTATTATTTTAAATTATTGTCCCTGGATCAGTACGATACTCTTGTAATAAAGCAGCGGTGGTAGCAGACATATTTTGGGTATCAGTTCTGGTTGAAAAAAAGCGATTTAATCCTGTTTACATGAATTAAGCTGCTCCCGAGCAGGTTTAAGCTTACGGACCTGTTGCTATGACAGCAGCTCCGGGATGAGCTTCGAAGAACCAAACGATCCAAGATCACGCCAAATCGTCAACATTCAAATCCAGCTAACTGAGTTAGCGACTTACGAAGAACGGGCCCCGGGTTCCTTCTCTCCTGTGTCACATTGTTTTGCCTTTTGCCATATGACTGATTATGCCACACTTTCATTTCACGCCATATAATTATTACTGATTTTTTTCTTATTTCTCATTTATCTCACATATTTACAGTAATAAATCACTTTTTTTTTTTTTATCTTTATCCACGTGTGGTCTCCCATTTCATGTTGCCTGGGCAAAAAGGAGCCTGGTCAGGGTTACACTGTTGTTCCACTTTTCTGCACTTGTAAGGTTTATTTATGAGCGAAGTAAAATCACACATTCACTGGCTCTATAGTGCCTTCAAGAAATCTATATTTTTCCGAACTTATGCTCCGCCTCCTGACAACACACAAGCAGCTAGAGGTCTAAAATTTGACTAACAAGTTTATCATTCCCTGTTTCAAAATGTGTGCCACATGCTGACATTTCATGAAATAATGGGTGTAACATTACAGGCCTAGCTAGGCCTGTCAAAATATGGATACTTTAATGATTTATGATTTCAGAACTTTTGTTGACCAACATGTAAATAATATAATCTCTAAACGGTAGTTTTAGAAGATTTTTTTTGTGGATCAAATTCGTATAAAACATACATCAAATATATATGCTAATGCAGAGCAGCACTACAGGCATTAAATAAGAATAAGAATAATACTAATAATACATTTAGTTTGTATAGTGGTTTTTAAGACCATAGAGTAGTTTTTCCCAACTTTTCTTTGTCTCCCTAATCAAACCCTCCCTAATCAACTCAGTAACCCATGTGATAATGAGCTGATGAGTTGAATCAGGTGTGTTTGATTAGGGAGACAAAGAAACGTGCAGTGTTGGGGGTCCTTCAGGAGCAGGCTTGGGAAACACTGCCATAGACAGTACTGTTGCAGTAGTCCAGTCTGGAGGTGATGAGGGCATGCATGAGATTGATGCATTGGACTGTTAGTTCATCAATATAGAATATGGGGCTATGTATGCAGTATGATGCACTGAAGTAAGCAGGAAGATAGAAAATGTCTTAGTTCATATGAATTGACGTGCACTGGCTTTTAGCATATGGGTTACAGTTTACATAGCCCCATATTGTAGATTGAGGAACCAACTTTACTAGTGGTACATTTTGACCTATTTACCAATGAGGGACAGCTGATTCAATCACCAAAACCATATATTTTTCTAAAAGCCTATAGCCTGTAAATGTTCTGTCAATGGTTGGAGAATTATTTAGTACCTGGTCTGTCCCGAAAATTACTGCCCTCATGCTGTCTTATGATCCGAGGATGTCTGGACCCTTGACTTGCCAAAGCAGGTCAGCTATGAAACTGGATACATTTTAGCAAAACATATACATCTGAATTTATTTTGCCAAAATTGCACATATCTTTGTTTCATGGTTTTGATTATTGTTCATGAAATGCTCATGAAATTGTGCTGTATCTCTGCATGTGATATGTCTGGTGTGTGTGGCAATAAAATTATATATGTTATTTAACCAGATTAAAGGAAGCATCTGTGGAAATTGTACTGCCCCTTGACCCCTGGTTATCTCCGTAGAGCCCACCAAAGGTTTTAAAAAAAATGGCACATTCAAAAGGGCTTGAGTCCTTGAAACACTAGTCAGATCTTTCTGAAATGTTTTATGCTAATTACTCAAGATATAGTTTATAACGATTATATCTGTTATTGGTCCATATCATGTGCAAACATATTATATAAACCACAGCATACAATGACAAACAATAAAAACTGTGTAATTATACAAAATATATCAAAAATGTGTACTTCTGACCCCTGTTGCTAGGCAACACCCTGTACAGCTTGGCTAAAGAACAATGAATAGGCTGCATGAAACTAATCTTATAATTTAATATGCATTAAATTATATTGCATACAAATCATGAGATTGTTATCACCCAATTAGGCATTGAGTAATTGTTAGAAGGAAATAATTTTATTGTTACTTATGCTATGGATTATCAATACATGAGGATTGAGTCCGAGGAAGAGTGTCCACTCCACACATATTGGTGGCACATCAGTAGTGGGCATACTCTATTTGACTGTAAACATCAACACCCATCAAACCAACTCAGATCACAGACTGCACAACAACATTTAACAATAAAACACTGTTAACATACTAAATGTAAAAATGATTCCATGTTTCTGCAAGCAGATGAAAGGTGGGAAAAAGGAGTGTGTGTGGGGGGGCTGGGGGATTGTGTTTAGGCTTAACAGGCTGTTTGATTGGACAGTCGTGTGGTAAAAGTGGCATGAGGTAAAAGCAGCAGCACCACCATTGTCCGCTGGAACATTTTAATCATCTTGGGTCTTCTTTTTTGGTCCTTCTACAGTCTCGCCACCACAATATAACAGGAGAGCCTAAAAATCAATTTGGAAAAAGATTTATGCCCAAAATGGTCATTATTGGGAAATAAGGCCTGGTTCACACCGGACACCGAAGCGGCGCGGAAGGAAAAATCACGTGCGGTCCGGCGCCTGCCTGTTCACACCAGACGTGTATTCTCTGCGACGGTCGACAAGCGCTTCTGCTCAGAACACCCATCCCCCCAACCTATCCCACCCGCCCTGTAGTCCGCCCACTCCCGTTGCTCTGTGTGTGCATGTGTGTGCGTGTGTGTGTTGCACTTACTTTACCTACCTTACCAGGGACCACTGATGGAACTTCAACCAAATAATGGCGTGGCACCACATCAGCCTTTCAGGAGCAGTGACTGGTAAAACATTTGTAAAGGGGACAGATGTAAGGTCATATAAACCACCAAGAATAACAAGTTTCAGCTAAATCAATCACACACACACACAACCCCCTAAAACAATCCTAAATTAATAAATATTGTAAATAATCACACTACATCACCTTCTATTGTATTAATGTTGGAAACTGCCATGCATATTACATATGGAAATGTGTTTGTGATGACCATTATGGATATTGCACATTCATTTTAAATTAACACAGTCATTTGTGAGGGATTTTTTAATTTATTTATTTACAATAAATTGCATTTGACTTGTACAGACATGTACAGAGTCCTGCTTCCATTTGTGTTTAATCATTTACTAACCTCTTGAGAAACCAAATATCAAAAGAAGAACATGTTTCTGTATGAAGTTAGGCATTCTTGAATTATCCAGTTCTGAAATGGCAGGAAATGTTAAACATCTACCATCTTCAACACAGGGCTTGTAAACAACACTTTACTTTGTAAAGAAATATCACAAATTAATAAAAAAAAAAACGTTATTGAATGTACAATAAAAAAAAAAACAAAAAAAAAAAAACATATATTACAAAATTAATTGACTCCCAAGGAGGAGTCCAATGTTTCCCGCTGAAGACAATTACATTACATGTGATATTTCAGTTATTCGATTGGGAATGTCAACTTCAAACACATTTGCACATTCTTCAAAACAGGTCTAGGTAAAAGCTATTGACTTCAAAACGTGTGTGAGAGTGAAATAGAGAGTCAGAGCAATCTTATTACGGTATTTGTCATTTAGTTGAACACATACCATGTTGCACAAGGCTCCCAGTCAATCAGCAATTCTGTTTGCCCTATGACAGGAACAACAATACATGCTTACATATTTTTTGCATCAGGCTTTGGTAACAGCCGCCATGTTTCCAATTTCAGGTTTTACCATGATATTTAAAGTATTTTAGTGAGGAGGCTGTACTATATACTGTATAAAATATTTACATTATTTGACTATTTGCCAGCTTTACAAGTTTTTTAATTTAACATCTTGACTTTAGTTTAGCTTAAATAGAGTAAATAGAACAAATAAAGAGTAGTATGGTGTTCTGCTATGCTTGTCTTACCTTTTTTCACTCTTTCTTTCAGAGCACTTCTAATTGGATAAACAGCAATGCCTTTTGTGGTAGGAGCAAACTGTAGGCATCCAAAAAATTTTTTATTTTTTTGCTTTTATCCATTTCTGCCTCTGTGGGATAGAAAAAACAGACATATCCGCTCAAAAAAGCAAACAATTCAAAAACGGTCTTGCCCATCATAGCATTTATTACAAATGTCAATATGATACAAAAAACTGACAAATGCAAAACATGCCTGACTTCCGCTTTCTATTCTTTGTTGGTTTTGGCAAACTAAGTATGGAGTAGCAAACAATTAAGGACTATCTAGGTATATCTTTTTATACATGTTCATTAAAACAGGCACACATTCACACACTTACTTGCTCGCTCGCTCACATACACACACACAGAACAATACGCACACAAACCCTCATATGTATTCTATGTCATATCACAAAAATAATCATGAACACCCAATCAGGACTAAATCAATCGGCTGAGATGTTGCCCAGCAAAATTTCTGAAAAAGTGGTTGGTGTGACATACCATACTCTATTCTTACATGTGCAATAACCTCCATTGTAACAACTGACATCATTAGCTAATGATTTCTGTTGGAGACAACTAGCCTTCAGCTTACATGCTAGTTGGCCCCTCTGACTTCAATTTAATTAGGCTAATAGCTGATCGAAATGGAGTTGATGCAGATCAGCACCCATGTTATTCTTTGAGAAATAAAGATAAATATCAGGTTGCGCCATTTGATTATAGTAAATCTCAGTCGGAGGGTATTAAGGCTGAGGTATTTTATTCCGTGCTCCCCTCCGTCTTTCAAACTATAGCCTTTTAGTCTACTCCTGTGATCGCGAAAAGACGCGTTCGGCGCGTGCACTACACAATCTGAAGATGGAGCATATACAGTATTTTCATTACCAGTAGTCCCCTCTGATTCCAACACTTGACTTCCATGTGAATCAGTAAGGACAAAAATCTCATTGCTCCCCATGGCCACCTTCACCTTATCTAGGGTTGAAGGGACAGTTGCTTCAGACTCCAAAAATCTCACCACAACTACTTTTGTGGAGAAGAGTTTCCCATCCCTTAGTTCAGAGATGTGAATTGATCTGAAAAGAACAGTTATGTAAAACATTGACTTTTCTCAAGTTTGAGCTTTTCTTGGTACAATTCAGTTTGATTGCTGAGATGCATGTGCATCTTTTTAACATCCTCAGTAAAAGGGAGTTCTGGAGAATTTCATTTCGCTTCATTAAGCGTCTTCAAGGCTGAAGAGGACACAAATTCATTCCATTTTGTGGTATTCATCTGCTTAAAGATTTTTACATTTTGGATATCTTTTTCTTCTCCTGCAATCATTGCTTGATATTCTGCAATATCGGCCATTTTTTTAAGGTTGTGCCTCAGTTTCAATGCCAAAGATAGAATTGCGAAGACCTCATCTTCTTCTCGAAATCCTGAGGTATCTTTAACAGCCCTTAATAAAAAAAATGAAAAAGTCTTTAATACTCTGCAACCTTCCCACTTTCCAAGCACACACCAACAGCCTTCCAGCCTCATGCATTTTAGTTCTGATGTATTTGTGCATGGTTCTTGTGCACAAGTGTTCCCCAAATTTGATGATGCATGCATCATTTTTAACTGCATATGTTACTTCATCTTGCTTCATGTCACTGATCTGTTTCCATAATTTGTTTGTAACTCCTTCAGGAACAGGCTACGCATAAGCAGAGTGCTTGAACTCTGGATCTACCTGGTTTTGTGACCTGGCACTTTTTGGCCAGGTTGCACCTTGACATATGCCTCCAAAGTGCTTTTCCTCGGAACAGCCCTTGGCAGTTCAAACAGTGCATGCACATGTTTAGCAGTGGAATGTTGACAAGGTTGAACATTTGTGTTGTGTTCATGGTTCCCTTTATTCCTCAAAATATCCATATTAATCCTTCTTTCTTTAGATCCCTTTGGAAAAGAAAGAGCTTTTGCTACCTCCAATTCATTCTTATGAACTATTTTTGCAGAAAGGTTTGGAGCAGTGAAAGCTGTTTATTATATTGCATTTTTTTGTACATTCTTTGGCCATATGCAGTCTTTTTCAGTTTCATTACTGAAACCTCACTACTGCAGTCATTGTCTGAATGTGTAGTTTACTCTTTATCTTTAAGTGGGGAACATTCTTTGTCTGCATTCACGGAAGATGAGGAAGTATCAACATACCGATCTAATGCCACATTGGGAGAAGGGACTGGACAAAGGCTGTGGAAGGTTCTCTTCAGATTCTTCTGAACAGCTCTCTGATTCAGGCACATAATCATCTTCGCTGTTGTCAATGCTGCTTATCGAGTCATCTGAAGTGGAACTGAAGTTCAATGATTTCTTGGTAAACTGTAAATAAATAACCTAGCTTTAGTTTTAAAACCATTTCAAAGTGGATATCTGTACGAAAAATCAATTGAGAGGTAAGGGTATATCTGAGATTTAAATAAAAGCTTTCGTACCACTTTCACTTTTACAAACCTAGGGCCCTATCATACAACCGGCACAATAATAGACTGTGCCATTGACCAACTAAAACCTGGTTTAAAGTCAATGCCACATGGAGATGGAGCTAACCTCAATCCGATCTTTTTTTCCCCTCGTCTCCAGGAAAATCCTTGTCCACATGAAACCACAAAGCGATGTAGTATACATGCCAGACCAGCATGTGGCCACAGAGATACACTTAAAACGGAGAAGAAGACATGGACTATGCTCATAAACCTTGTGCACGGTACACAAGCGAACATGGAACAATAAATATATTAATCTGTGTTAATGTTAGTTAATAAAAAGACAATCGTTCAGTGTTTGTTCACGTTTTTGTTGCAGGTGGGAATTTTCTTGACTCAAAGTTGTCCTGAGGGCAGAAACGTTTGTGATTGGTTCAATCTGACAACCAATCGCAAGAGGGGAGAGAACTGCAGAGGCGGGGCCACCATTTCCAATCTCAACCGTCAAAAAATCCCTCCGCGGTGCGCAGGCAAGAGGAACTGGTGGTTATCATTTCAAAGTACGTTTAAAAAAATAAATAATAATATTCTCGAAAATGGAGCATTGTATGTGCACCTATGTGTGACCCCCCCCCTGGTTTCATCATAGTATATCATAGTATAATTGTGCAGCTTGTAGCTTAAGGATAGGCTAGCCAACTGTTTCAGAAGCAAGCTAGTGTTGTAGCTTGCATTAAAATGTTGCAGTGGCTGTCATAGTTATGGTGGCTGTTGCCAGTGGTTCTTATCACAAAAATGTAGAAGAACAAGATAATTCAGAAAAACGTCACCTTTAGGGGTGTAACGATACGCGTATTCGTATTGAACCGTTTGGTACGAGGCTTTCGGTTCGGTTTTCGGTAGGCTGCGAATTTTCAAACCGAATGGTTCATTGGACCATTTTTCCTGCCCACCAAAATTTCGTTATTTTCAGATGAGCACGCTCCTAATGTAAGAGATGCCGGCGCGACCACAACATTGCCGAACATCAAATGGCAAACGTAATGCAAGTGGAACGAAACTGCTCGTTATTGTGTGGTTGAAGGACCGTTTATCAGTTTGGACCAGTGCAGCGCGAGCCGATCGTGATCATGCGACACTGTCACTACACAGCGCTAATGAGATCCAGTAAAGAAAGCATTTGAATTCGCCACAGAAGTAATAACATCGCTGCAAGATCTAGTGAGAAACATTCTCATTTCTCCGTTATTAACGGATCAATAATGCTTTCAAGTAACATTACGCCGGTTTTATTTTGACATTGTGAATACAATTGCTGCCCTCAAATGTTAATCTGAACTAAAAATAAACCTTTAACTACTACAATGTTACATTTCATTTTTTCCAATGAGCTTTTTTTGTTTTATATGCACGATGTTAAATTTAAATTTGTATTTATAAATTTAGTTAAATTTATAAATTTGGCTTTTCTTCATGACTGTTTAGTCTCATCTGGTCCCAGGGCAGAGACCATTATTTTCCACAATTTTGTCCCAGAGCCGGGGAATCCCTCCTGGTCTCAGGGCAGAAGTCATATTTTTCTCTTCTCAGGGCAATATAGTTGGACAAAAGGGAGTCAACTGTCTTTTCTGGTCTCAGGGCAGAAGTGCTCTGAGGGCAGGACGGTGAATCTCTCCTGGTGTCAGGTCTGCACTGATCCCAGGCTACCCTGCCCTGGCTTAGAATTAGTTTGGGGCCAGTGTCTTTTCCTCCATTTAAGTTTTGCCTCAGGGATGTAAGTATCGTAGTTATAGGTATTCATAAGTATCCAATTTAATGCTTCAGCAGAAATACATGTTTTTAATTTTTGTCTTTTGTCTTTGCCTGTAAAAGGAAACTTAACCAAGCCAAATGAACAGTAAGTTATTCAAAATTATTTTTTTCCTAATCTATGTTACTCATTGGCATCATCTGCATACATAATGATATGATTTGCATACATCCGACCAGGTAGAGCACATTCCGGTACTTTTTTTAGCTGGTGTTTTTAGAACGATTAGACACATGGGCAACACAAGGTCCGAGTACTTGCAAGATTGTTTTTATGTAATAGGCCCATGATGAGGCTGTAGCCTACCAAAAATTTGTACAATAATGAGAAGTGCACTGTTGTAACATAAAACGTCATTGGCATGGCATTCAACACAACTAGGCTATTTATAAATTGTATAATATGTGGCCCCGACTTGCCTCAACATAGTACATGTGTCTAAAACTTTTGCCCATATGCTCTAGTTGCCCGTTTCAGCCTAGTGTGACATCACTAACTCACAGATAAGCACTTGAAACAGAGCACTGTTAGACTGTGTATTTTGATGGTTATCACCAAAACAACGTGTGAAACCAACACATTCAGAAGTCTGCAAAAAAGTCGCTAGTCAATAAATGTGAATTTTAGTCGCCAAAGATTATAAAAATCGGGGGGAAAAAACTAATTTGTCTAATTGCCAACACTACTTTAAAGTAGTTTTGTATGCTACATGTAATAGTTGATTGGATTACATTTGTGCCTGTTAG
This sequence comes from Carassius auratus, assembly GCF_003368295.1. NCBI lineage: Eukaryota > Metazoa > Chordata > Actinopteri > Cypriniformes > Cyprinidae > Carassius > Carassius auratus. The sequence goes on along the minus strand of NC_039246.1, from coordinate 5,168,477 downwards.
CCTAAGTAAGGTGACTTATTTTGGGACTTTTATTTTCTTCACCCATGCAGACTTAGAAACACTGAAGTCCCAAGGACTTCATAGTGAAGATGTCCTTGGGACAACTGGGTACAAACTTTCAAAATCTTTCTGGGTAGTTTGGAGGCCCTTTTGGGCCCATTTGAACTTCCAGATGAGGTAATTTTATATTTCTTTAAAAAAAAAATCCTCTTTCCCTTCACCTTGACTCTATTGTGATTTATTGCAGTTTATATATATATATATATATTTATGTATTACTTCCCCAGGTAATGGATGCCTTATTTGAGCAGGGTAACTCATACCTTTTTACAAAACTCACTCACTCACATACATGCATACAATTCAAATATAGATTAAACATGATTTAATGACTTAAACCATTTCTCTCCCTCGTTTAGAGCCAGCCTGGGACAGAGGCAATTAATAGTCAGGCTATGCACCTGATTTTGGAGGGCAGCTCCAGGGCCAGGAGTACTTATTTCTTAAAAGTAAGAGTTATGTAAATGTTTAAAGTTATTGTTCAGTGCTGCTGAACACATTAGGTGTCAAGTTTATTTATGTTTGTTCATGAATGTTTTCTTCTTTTCCTGTCAGAAAAACATTCTTAAAGGAGCCAGTGCCATCTTCGGGCCCTACTTGCTGGGAGAGTGCCACTGGACCCTCTTTGTAGGTTGCTGTTAGGTCATGCAGAGACTATTATTTGCTACATAGCATCACACTAGTCATTATTGTTGCTGTTGTGTCATTCTCATTTGTGTTGTTTGAACTGTTAGTGCTTCACATTTTAAAATAATTTCAATCATGTTCAACACAGATTGGTTGAAATTCTCCTTCAAACCTTTCTCATATGTTTTCCCATATTTTGTATAGCATTGCAACTTGAAACAGGGAACTATTACCTACATCGACTCCTTGGGGGAGCAACCACAGCATTGCTTCCAAATAATGGAAAATTGGAGGTACAAGGTTTTTGTATTGCTCTATAAAATGAGATAATGGAAATTCAGCAGAGATCTCCTTCACAATTATTTTCTCTAATCTTTCAGCTTATTTGCTGCTAGCAGAGGCTGCCAAGGGCCCTGGAAGATGATGAAGAGGGACCATGACTCACAAAACGACTCTTTGTCATGTGGGGTGTTCTCACTAATGGTACAGTTTGGTTGTTTTCTGCATAATGTTTCTGTTTTCTTTTGAAAATATAAATATTTTTAGTTTTCACTTTAGAGCAATTTTGAATGAAAGTTTCAGATCAAATATTAATGGATTTTTGACATGGACACAGTACTACCTTCAGCACACGATACAGGAGTCATGATCATATAATTATTAAATGAGCACCATAATCTTCTCTTGTAATATAGTCCAATTACCACAATTCGTTGTTCACATTTATTATAAGTTACATTATTTCATTAAAATAGACTTTCTGTTGCTCTTTTAGTTTGCAGAAATGATCCTCCAGGGACAACAAGGGCACCTCCAATGCCTCCCTATCGCTCAAGAGCGGGAGAGACTTGGGACTTTGTTGTTCAACTCCCTTGGTAAGTAGTAGACATCTGTATGGTATGGGTGCTCCTTATTGAGCTCTGCTGGCTACCTGTAGCTGCCTGCATTAAGTTTAACTTACTGATGATTTGGAGTGGTAGCTTTAACTTGTAAATTCGGAGGATGTCATACTTCGGAGTACATTGTTACTACATCATTTCAAGCATAAAATACGACATTAAGTTTATCTTCAAAATCAGATGCTATTTATTTACGATCTTTCTTAGAAGGATGAGGTGAATACACTGTCTTGGTTCTACGCACATTGAAATAAGCATGCAGAATGAATCATTATTTTCTTGATTATTATTTGGTTTTTGAAACATTAAAATGACATTAAGAAACATGTTCATTTCTTTTAGATACGAAGACTCTAAGAAGAAAAAAGGCAAGGGTTAATGATCAAAATATACATACTGTTTCTCAACACATTGTATACTTAACTCAATGTTTTTTCCTCTTTTCTAGGGAAAAATCGCCAAGTCTAAAAATACAGGTAAGAACAGCCACAGACGGACTAATTTTAGGTGTATTGAGATTCTAGGCAAGTCTGTTTGGTAATTAGGGCTGATGTATGTAGACAAGCTACAACCAAACCTAGTATAATTGTTAATGTTAAGTAAATTTGTACCAATGTTTTTCCAAGATGGGTTCTGCTCTTGATTAGCTTAGGTATGCACACACACACACACACACAGTCTTAAATACAGTAGATGGTGATCAGCATTCGAGTCACTCACTCACAACATACATGTAGGGATCTTTTCAGTAAGCAGTTGTGTCTTTGATGTATTAACTTTGCTGTTAGGAAAGTACAGAGATCTTTCTTTTGAAACAGTTTGTTCCCTGAATGCTGTTCTCTGACTGGTCTTAAAGGAGAACTCCGGTCAATTTTAACATTGAGCTCTTTTTTTTTTTTTAAATTTGGAGTGCTGTCAATACAGAGAACAACAACAAAAATCTGTGTTGCCTACACCGTGCTATCCTCTTTTTAAAATTTGCACCCTGTTGACTTCAATGGGGCAAGTTTTAAATCTGCTTTTACCCTCATAACATCCTTGATGTGTAATTACAAGTGCACAGCCAATGTGAGTGATTCCTTCAGAGTGAACACGGGTGAATCTGACTGCAGCAGATGTGAAAGATATGAATAAAAGTGAAGTTAATGCAGCCAGCGCTCATACCTGTATTTACATCCTGTTTTCGGTCGAAGGCCATACTAGTCGATCGTCAAGTTCACGCACGTGAACTCAACAATCGATTACTATGGCCTTTGACCGAAACCAGGATGTAAATCAGGTAGATTTGTTTGCCTCTCCGGACTTGACCCATTGCCAGTTGTTTTATTCCCTGTGTGAGGAGGACCCTCGGCACGGATGCACTGGTGCACAGCTGGCCCCGGGGCCTACGCAAGTATGCATTTCCCCCAATGAGCCTTCTCACACAGACTCTGTGCAAAGTCAGGGAGGAGCAGGTATTGCTATTTGCGCCACATTGCCCCAACAGGACCTGGTTCCCAGAACTCATGCTCCTCGCGACAGCACCTCCCGTCCAGACCTCTGGAAACTCCATGTCTGGTACCTGGATGGGACGCAGAGGTTTTAGGTGATCTACCCCAGGCCGTGGTAGATACCATTACTTCTGCTAGAGCACCCTCAACGAGGCGGCTCTATGTGCTGAAGTGGAATCTGTTCTGTTCGTTGAATGGTGCTCTTCCCACCAGGAAGACCTCCGAAGATGTCCGATAAGAGTCGTACTTTCTTTCCTGCAGGATGGGTTGGGGCGAAGGCTGTCTGTCTCCCTCCACCCTCAAAGTGTATGTTGCCTCAAAGTGTATGAGAGTTGAAGCTTACCACAGTTTGTACAGATGAATTCCAGTGGGAAAAATTAATTATATCACTTATATAAAATGGTCTAAATGAAATTGCATTCGGTTTTGGAAGGCGAGAAAGTGTATACTAAAAGGGACACTGTTATTGAAGAAAATTGTAAAAAAAAAAAAAAAACTATTTTCACATTATAAATATGTATGATTAGAGGCAGTTTAGCCTAGTCTATAATATAATTAAAACACATTTTGATTTTTTTTAAATAATTTTATGGTTTATATTTCTTGTGTAAATTGATTACTTTGCACTGAGGACATAATCCAATTGAATGCATATATCAATGAAAAGGTGTGTAAAATACAAAATAGTAATTATCATTTCTATTATCCCCTTTTAAGTGATAAAGAAGACCTAACTATACAATTTAAGCCATATAATATAAATATATGACTCATTTTAGAGAAAACATGATTAAATAAATCATGAAGACATAAAAGACACTGTTTAACAGGAATGTACCGGTTCATGAATCAGGTCGAAAATGTACATTTAAAGTTATATTTCCCCCAAAAAACTGCAATGTGTAAATGTGATAAACATATGATTCTCCTGTGCTAATTAAAAGAGGAAAAAGAAAAAATACAATAATGCTCATTTAACAGAAAGTTCCATATGATTTTGCTGATGTGAACCCAAAATCCTCCCCATCAAAATAAAAGAGGAATTAATTGTCACATTAGGAATATACTAATGTATCAGTCTGCTGATTTTTTCTTGTAGTACATGAATCCAGCAGCTGCTGTGATGACTCCCAGCACCAAACCAAAGGCTCCAATAGAGATTTTATTCCTGTCAGTCTCCGAGATAGAGGGATCTGTGTAGCAAATACATCATTTCACTACCGTAAAATTTTCATCAGTTCAGTTTGCTTGCATATCTTATTGAATTTTACTTTTTTAATCTGAACTAAGACCGGCTAAAAATTATATATTAAAAAAATAAATTGTTGATACATTTACCCCAGTCGATGATCACGGGTTTATTGAAGGTACCATGCTCCACCATACAGGAGATCTTCTCTCCAGATTTGGCTGTATATTCAAGGTGGGAGTGAATCTGATAGTACCAGTCCCCATTAGCCATCTCCTCGATGGACGCCGCATCAGTGGTCATCTCTTTACCGTCGATCAGCCAGGAAACTTTGATCTGGTCAGGGTAGAAGTCGAATGCACTGCACACCAATGCAGCAGGATTTCTGCCGCCAACCTGTTTCACTGACCTAAGCTTGATCTTGGGTTGCACTGAACAAATACGAGTACAAATTCATAACATGCATTTAAGAAATAAGTTAGAAAGAAAACAAATACTTTAAAATATAATATTGAAACAGCTTTAAATTAACAAGCAGTTGCTGTTAAACAGGGAACATAAGACAAGAGGTTTTTGCCACTTACCCAATTTATTAACAATGGCTGGGTAACCAATTTCTCCATAATGTTTACATTTGTGCAGCAAGTTGTTTAAATGTGACAAGATTTTGTTATTGTTGCTCGACAAGTGTGCCAACTTCATTCCGATCTCAGTAAACCCTATATACTTTCCAAGAGTGCTGTTGAATTGCATTTGAACAGCTTTATTAAAGGAAGTTGAAATAATGAGTTCCACGTCACTAAGATCAAGGGAAATATAGGTGCACTGAAACAGTATAGAGACGTGATAACCATCTGGTGAAAAAAACAACAACATCATTATGATTGAACATCTTTCTCATAGAATGTTTTCACACACACTTTATCAATGATAGCAAGGGTATTAACAATAACTGAAACTAATTAAATTTAAAATAATACATTTGTTTTTACCTGTCCCTGTGATCAGTATGATAATTGAACCCAAAAGCTTTGCTAAAAACATTTTCCACAGCTCTTGAATATCCAGACTGAAGCAGACTGAAGGGAGGTCATTGCCAAATTGTTAACTTAAGCAGTGTAACAATGTTAAAACTCCATACTCATCAGGAAGAAGGAGGCGGGAACCGGCGCACAATCAAAACGCTTTAATATTCAAAATAAATACAAAACAGCGCACCAGCCCCTCGCGGATGACTGGTGCGCGCAAATAAAAACCAAAGCATAAAATAATGTCCCAGGCCTGGACCTCTCTCGTCCTTCACGGTCGTCGCTCCAGTTTTATATCCTTCCATCTCCTACGTGGGACTCGAGACAGGTGGTGGGTTACAGGTGCAGCTCATCTCCAATCACTACACCTGGCCTCACTCCTCGTTCCCACGTCTCTCGGCCCCGCCCCACTCGTCACAAGCAGTTTAAAAAGTTAAAGGTTAACTGGCCAATCAGCCATGGCAGTGTAATGGGGATGGATCAGCACCTGCTCTCTTTAAATGCTGTTTATGTTTGCTATTAGTTAATCTGTAGAAGCTGAAGGCGAATTCATAGAAATATGTAACGGAGAGATTTACATTTCAAAACAGTTTCAATGTATTTACCTATGTTCACAGACCCACCTCAGACTATAATACAAAGCAAAACACTGTATAATTTTATTTGCATCTGCATCCATTATATTTCGTGCTGTTTTACTTCCTTTTCCGGGACAGAATGTCTACGTTTGGTAGTTTCAGCAGTGTATAGTGTAAATGCAAAAATCGGATACGGGTCACTTTTAAAAGATGGTGTAAGCGGGTCGTCAAAAAAATTGGATATAGTCAGAAAATCAGATTTGGTCATCAAGACCTGCAGTGTAAATGCAGCCTTGGTCTCAGAACAATTTGAACATGACAGAGAATATAACTTTGAGCCAGTATCGCTCCAGTGGTGATGTCACCCATGACCTATTCTCCACACTAAGGATCTTTCCATTGGAAGTAGAAACTTACAGCTGCACTGTGAATCACAAAGCCCTCCAGCAGCCTAAAAACCAAAATATGGGGTGAAGTTATTTTCAGATAATTAAGGAAAAATTGACAAAATAATATAATACCAGCATTTCCCAAGTATTGCACTAATAACAGCCATGTTACTGTGTTTCTGTTGTACAGATGTAGAAGCTGTCCTGTCTTATATTGGCCCATCTGTGTTCTTGTGGAGCTGGTCTGACTCTAGGCCTGTTGGGAGTGGTGACAGGAGCCTACTTCTGTATTAAAGAACACACCAGGAAATCAAATATGGATGCTAATAATCAAATATTAGATACAGTTTAGACTTAGCTATTAGCTCTCAATCCTACATATTTTTTATAGCACACCTACTTTAAAAAATGGGAGCTAAAGCTACTTTAGACATAAAAATGTATTAATCTTTTCAGGCTCCATCTTAAGCCGGGCGCACACTGTGTGGTCCATTACAATTGTTGCTTGTCATGTTTAAAATTTCTCAATGTTAGTGTAAAAAACACCTTTTTTACCCTGTCAAAAACTGCTCTTTTCAAAACACGCTGGTTTGTGGGATTTTCCTTTAATCCTAATGAGCTCTGCTGACTCCGCCCCTTTCTTCTGATCTGCTCTCTGAGAGACTGTTTACTTTAGCCACATTCATAGTGAATTTTGCTTTGCACATAAATTAGCACATTATTAGGAAAGGGGACTTTCAATGATTCATTTAAATACATTATACTCACTGCTGGAGGCGGGATCATGAAGGATTCACGTGAACATAAACGCTTTTAAGTAGATCAAGGGCGCATTTCTTGGACAGCAATCAGACGGTGAGTACCGATATTTAATTAAGTTTTATTTTATAACATTTATTTAAACAAAAATTGAATAATTCCCACCAAATTAAGAATTTGTTAACTAGTTTTATTAATTACTACGACGTTAATTCGTGGCCATGATTTCATAAATCCTTGTTGTGTTTTAATGACGAAGTATTATAAGTGAATCTAGCCTGCACATTAATTCAACTTATCAGATGACAAGAGCATGGTTGACGTAAGGTTTGTAAGATTTACCTGCAGCTTAATGTATTAGTGTGAATACTGGCTTAATAGTCGTTGTTTTACCATATTTATGTATAAAATCTATTTCATAATTAAACTGCACTGACTGCCTAGTTGCAGTATGTGTTAGCCTGTTGTTTTGGCATTGTTTTGCAATGATAAATGAGGCATTTGGCAATTTTAATAGCTTGTTACAATTTGGCCTAATCTGCAGGTCTACTCCACATACAGTCCACATACAGTCTATTGATATCATGTGTTAGTTTCTGTCATGTTCTGCATGGCCAATATGAAGTGATTTTATGGATTTGATTAGGCTCATTGTAGGATAGATGATTAAAAAAGGCACTAGGGATATTTTCATGATCTCAAAATATTTACTTTTTCAAGATACTTATAACAATCCAAAAAGGGAGATCCCTGCCGAATTGAAGAGATGCACCACATGCTGCAAGGACTTTCACTTTTCAGGTATATATATATATATATATATATATAATATTCCAGTTGAATATGTTAAACAAATGTTTCTTATTTATCTCTCTCTGTCTCTCGCTCTCTCTTTCTCTAGAGTTGAAGCCTACAGCCATTCTATTCATGCAGCAACTGATGGAAAAGGGGTTCACTTTGGTGCTGTTGTGATGTTGTTGCAAAAATGACATATATATATATATATATATATATATATACATATATAAATAAACATTCTTGAATCATTGGTGTCTTGTCTTGCCTCTCAACAACTTTTAAAATATCGGCTGTAATTTAGTGACTCCATACGCTGATTCCAACTTTAACTTACCTGATAATGAGCTAATTCACCTTAAGGAGGTTAATCAATATACTGTGTAATTCAAGAGACTAAGACTTTTAAGGGTTCTTCATTTTTTACAATTGTTTTAAAATTGATATACATTTAAAAACAAATACTACTGAGATTAATATATTGATGCTATATACAAAGTAACGTGACTATATATATATATACATACACACACACACACGCAAACATGTATATGCATATATATACACATATATATATATTTCCTTATTTTGTGTGTTTATGGGGGTATTATTGGGAAAGTAACCCCTATTAAAAATTACTGTATGATGCCTCTGGTGACCTCTGTTTGTTCCATTATTTATTTTGTTTTCTTTTTCCCCTTTCTTTAATGTTTTTTTTTTCTATTTCTGAGTGATTTTTACAAAAAAAGTAAAAATAAAAACAATAAAATTAAAAAGTATACACAAAGCCGTAAATAAATTACCAAGGAATCTATTTTTATGTAATTTGCATGAAAGTACACCACTTTCATGTTTTACCTGCATATAAAATGCTAATGCTAATTTTTATTTGTATTCCTTATTTCAGATGTGAAAATAACAGTGCAAAAGAACCTGTTGCAAAGAGAGCTAAAGCAAATAAGCATCCCACTTGGTCACGGAAAACAGAGGATGATATTGACATGGGTCCACAGGCTCTGAGATTCCTGCCCACACGGGAACCTGGACCACAACTAAGACCATGTGATGCACACACTCCCATGAGTCTATTCAAAAAGTTTATTTCTGAAACTGCTGTGTCAATTCACCAATGCTCAGGCTGCCAGGGCATGTGCAAAGGGACATGGATATAAATGGACAGATTTTTCAGCATCAGTGAGCTGTACTGCTACATTGGGCTACTCTTCTACATGGCCATGGTGAAGTTGAGTTCCATCACAGACTACTGGTGGCAGAACAATCTTTTCTCTGTTCCTTTTCCTGCCACAATCATGTCAAGGGACAGATACTGCTCCATTTCATGGAATCTGCACGAGTCACCCAGATGCAGACCAGGACAATGACAAAAAGAGGGGGAAGGCTAAACATGACCATCTTTTCAGAGTCAGGCCCCTCATGGACACAATCCGGATTTCAATGTAAGGCCATCTGTCAACCAAGAAATAATTTGGCAGTGTATAAAAGAATGGTGGCATGCAAAGCAAACACAGGAGTGACTCAGTACATGAAAGCCAAGCCAACTAAATGGGGCTTCAAGTTGTTTGTTCTTGTGGGCTCATCAAATGGATATACTGTAGATTTAGCTGTTTACAAAGGAAAGAAACACTTTTCCACAGGCCATGAACTTTCATATGACGCTCTGACATCTCTGTTATGATTTCTCTGTGATGGGTACCATGTATACATGGATCACTTTTACACTAGTCCCAAGCTCCTAAGAGACTTGTTTGCTTTGAAGTTGCATGTGGGACTTACAGAGACAACAGGAAAGATTGCCCTCAGAATGCAGCTAACTCACTCAGCAAAAAATCTGTGAGGGGATCCATCAGGTGGATTCGAGACAAACATCTTGTGTTTGTGAAATTGTATGTAGACACGAGAGGTGTCTGTCTGCTGACCTCAGATGCCACAACTGGTCGTCGGACTTGTGTGCTTTGCAAAGCAAAGCATGGTAAGAGGCAGGACACTCCTTGGAAATGCCAGGCATGTGATGTGCACTTGTGTGTCCAGGTGAAAAGGAACTGTTTCCTAGAGTGGCACAAAGATGTATAACTGTACAATTCTGGGTACTGTGTGACAGAGTGACCCTTTTTTTTGTTTATCTTGCACTTTTCCCTTTTTTTCAGTTTCACCTTGATTGTGTCTTCTGTGTTTTTGCTAACTTCTAAAGTTATTTTGTGTGATAGTTAAATAGTCTAAATAATAAACAAAAAATATATACATTTATTTTTTATCCTCACATTCTTTCTAGTAACTCTTACCCTCTCAGTGACACAGTTGACTGAAAAGCTCATTATGCAGCTCATTATGCAGGTCTTTGTCTTCTCAGATGTAAATCACAATGATATTCATGATAGTTCACACCCTCTCGCATATGACTTTTACTAACAAAAAGAAAATTTAAACCAATATATTGTTTTCTGTGAGTGAGTAAACAAGATGATTTTCACATAATTTAGAAAGAAATTCTTGGCTACAAGCTCCAGTTCTCAAAAGTCCCAGGAACCATTGTTCTGTATGTGTTTTATTGCCTTATCCAAGAGATTTAACATTTTTTTTTTTTCACTAACCATGCATCATTATTTTTTCTCAAAAACACAATGTACATACATGCTGCTAACATATTATTATAGCCCAGTTTGTGCTGATTATAGTGAGATTAGACTTCAGCCATTTAGATGTTTATAAGAAACTGAAAAAAGCACAAATGTCAGGGCATGACAAAACTTCTCCAGGTCCCAAAAATACCCTTAGACTCCAGAGGGTTAAACTTTCAAAGTTCAAGGCTTATTTCTACCTAAAATGACTATGCCCAAAAGGAAATATCAAAAATAATGATTGTATAAAATGACCTGAGAGAAAAATTTGAATGATTCCAAATAACTTCAATGTTCTAATTAAGTTTGAATTTGACACAATAAATAATTGTGGAACAGTATTTCTCCTAGTAAAATGCAGATTAAGTTGTAAGAAATGGAAAATGGTGAACTAAAAGAAAAAGAGAAAGAGAAAATATATATCAGTTGAGATGTATAAAGGGTTTAATCACTTTAACGTTGCCCATACAGACACTGTAGTCAACGACTCAATATTAATTCTAACTGCTAATCTTTGAGGCTAGTGGCTTTAGCATAGACTTCAATGTACACAAAACCGGTTTGTTAGCTTAGCAACACCGTGGAGTTTGTTTACAATGGCATCAATGTGCTGCGCATGCGCAGTTCAGAATTGCTCCAGAAGTAGGTTAAGACTTCCATGTCAATCGTAACTTTGACAACCAAAACAAACCCCAATGGACTCACACGTGACTTGTTGCATTGCTAGTTCAGTTATGCATGTAACATTAAATGTCAATGCATTTCAACACCGTACAAATAACAAACACCTAGTTTTGAGGTATGTCGCTTAAACTCTTGGTTCATTTGGAATTACATTTAACCTTATTCATATAGCAGCTTCACACTGCAGTTGATGGAAACAGTGATGGCGATCTAGAAGGATCTTAAATCTCTGCCAGTTTCTCTGGACATGTAAAAACAACAGGTTTTCTTCACTGTGGGTACAAAGTTAAAATTTACTTAATCAAGCTTTAAAAAAACTCCCATTCAATCTCAGATAACCTGAAATTCACTTACCACAGTTTAACAATGGAGAGGCGGACTCAAGTTACAGCCTTCTCTGTATTCATTCTTTCAAGCGGTTGCGCTGCTTGTCACATACATCTCAACTCGGAAGCTTCTCATCTTTCATCCACAGAAGAGATTAAATAACTTGGTTTATGCTCACAATTTAGAATAAACTGCCCCTCATTCTCGACCAATATATGTTAGGAAACAGGTTAATGTAGCACAAAGGGAATCCTTTTAGATTTTATAGGGAATTTGGACAGAATCACTGTTTTATGGCTGATCATGGAGTTGGCCAGGAATTAATTGAATGCTAGCTCACACTGGTCCTCACGGCCCCACCATGGTGCCTTTCTTCCCGGAGCTGCATGATGAGCTCACCAGGTTGTGGACAGCACCTTTTACTGTCAGAAACCGGCTGATGGGCTCCTCCTCCCTCACCACCCTCACCAGATTCCCCCAGTAGAGGTGGCAGTAGCGACGCAATTGTGTCCTAAGTCTGCATCCTGCTGGCGGGGAGACCCGGTACTTCCTCCCTGGGACTATAGTCATTCCTCTTGTCTAACCAGCAGTGCCTATATATGGCTTGAGGGGAAGCTGCTTCCGTCTTACATGCTATGGCGTTACTGCAGGTGCACCAAGCCAAGGCACTGAAGGATCTGAATGAGGGTGGTCACCATCCAGATTCTGGTTGAAATAAGGGTAGTCGACAAAATTCCGTGCATCCACTACTGCATCCATGCCGCATCCACAGCAGCCTCCAGCAAGCGGAAGAGCAAAAGGCCCTGGACGGGTGACCCAAAGAGAGGTAGCTGGTTTCTGGGGGATGGTGAAGACACCTCTCCCTCCCCTGGAGGAGGGCTGGGTGGAGAATTTGGAAATCTCGACAAGAGAGCGGTTTTCTTGATCTCTGGTTCCCAGGAAGGCATGGAGAGTTGCAAACGACCAAGCACTGGACTTTACTCATCCTCCTCCTTCGCCAGATGGCAGCAGCGGGCGGTTTGAGAGCGTTAATGATGGCCCTACTCACGCACCCTCTGCCAATCTGTGGAACCAGGTGAACCTTGTACTCCAAACTCATACCCATCTCCGGCCAGCTCACAAGCTACCCGAATTGGGTACCTGAGTTCCACCTCGTTGCCCCACTGTGGGTACGGCTGTGGTTCCGCTTTTACTGTTTCTAACTGCCTCGTCAAGACAGGGTTTTACAGCCCTTACCTCATTGTATCCAAGAAAGGCAGTGGGTTACAAGTTTTGAACCGGGCCCTTCACCAGCTACCATTTCAAGATGTTGACGCAGAGACACATCTTTGTGTGCGTCCTTCCCCGAGATTGGTTTGCAGTGATTGACCTGAAGGACGCGTACATTCATGTATCGATCCTTTCGCACCACAGACCTTTTTATGGTTTGTATTCGAAGGACAGGCATATCAGTACTAGGTCCTGCCCTTCTAGCTGTCCCTGTCTCCCTGTGTCTTCACGGAAGTCGCGGAGGCGTCTCGTTCCCCTCAGAAAGCAGGGTGTTCGCATTCTCAACTATCTAGAAGATTGGCTGATACTAGCACAATCTCGAGATCAGTTGTGCGAGCACTGGGACCTGGTGCTCTGGCACCTCAGCCTGTTAGGCCTTCAGGTCAACTGGGAAAAGAGCAAACTCTTGCTGACGCAGAGGTTCTCTTTTCTCGGTATGGAGTTGGATTCAGTTTAACAGACTACGCGCCTCACAGAGGAATGTGCACGGTTGGTGCTAGCCTGCTTGAATACGTTCAAGGGAATGACAGTGGTCCCACGGAAACTTTTTCAGAGGCTCCTGGGGCATATGGCGGCCGCAGTGGCACTTACACCACTCGGCCTGTTATATATATATGAGACTGCTCCAGCACTGGCTTTATGGCCGAGTCCAGAGGTGGGCGTGGAAGCGTGGCACTCACTGGGTCCAAGTTACACCAGCCTGTTGCCAAACCCACACGACGTGGTCATATCATTAGTTCCTCCGGGCAGATCTTCAGGCAAGCTGTGGTTTACACTGATGCCTCCACCCCTGGCTTGGGGGCCACATACAACGGGCCCGCAGCTGCATTGGCACATCAATTGCTTAGAGTTGTTAGCAGTATGCCTTGCTCTGAACCACTTCAAACCCCCAGAGATGCCTGATTGCAGCTGTCTCGGTCTTTGAGAGTTAAGTGAAATTAAGAAAAATTTAAGAATTTGATATGAAAGATTAATAAGGTTAGGGAAAATGCCCTTTTATATATGCACAAACAAATGACCTGGAAATAAAGTTTAATAAATAAATAACTTTAGTCATATAAAATTACTCTCTGCACCAGGCTGAATAACTTGTAAATCTAATCTGTTTTTAAGTCACAGTTTATTCGTTTCTATATTTTTTTGTACTTGAATAGTGTTAGACTGAAATTAAAACAAAATTCAGATCCTAAGTTTAGTAGGTAATATTTGTTAACTAAATGTAAATATTCAGTGATGTGATATGTTCTCAGCGTGGAGTAACATCTGGCACAAGTATAGCAAATAGAAAGCAAAAAAGTAGCAATAATAGTAATTTATTTTAGTTAATATATTCTATGATAAATTTGAATGGATACTTATTGTAAACTAATGGAACATTGGGTCATGAATATTGTCTCAAAAGTCATGGAAATGTATTGGTATGAAATGTGTACGAACCAAGTCAACCTCAGTGTCCTCGGTTCAAATGAAGGAAGTTTATGGAGACTCCTATGTTCGTTGGGCCATCCCAAAACACAACACTTTTAATGCTTCTTTGACACTGACTATCCCGCAGCAACAGCAAGAAAACCGTAATGGTGGACTGCTGCTTCTCACTCAGGGCTGTTAATATGTTAATAGGGCAAAGAGCATAACAAATGGGCAGGATATTTTCCCCTATGGTGACGTGTACATAGGGAGAATCTGAAACCACTCGTTTGGAGAGACTGTTCATAATTTATTGGTATTATAATAAAATTGAGTGGGTAGATTTTTTACATTATAGACTGGTTGTTTTCACACACTGCTGCCAGACAACGTTGTTCAAACACCTTATAAAAGTTATTTTTGCATAATAGCTCTCCTTTAATAAATTTATTTTTTAGTCTTTCCATCATAGTATATGCATGTGTTGGTATCACTTTATTTTACAGTACGTGTACTTACTTAGAAAGTTCTGGTAATACAAGGTAACTACATGGGGTAAGGTTAGGTTTAGGGTTAGTACCTAGTTATTACATAGTTATTGTAATTACTATAATAAGTAAATATTATGTACATGGGGAACAGGACTGTAAAATAAAGTGCTACCCATGTGTTCTTATGGGATAAGAAATTGATCTTACTTGGTTGAGTGCATAAGTTTTTTTATGCACATCTTGCTGTTTCCATCATGGATATGTAATATCCAAAAATGCTCATTACTATAGGTGGATGGAAACATAGTATGTCAGCTATGCCACAGCTAGCCACTAGGGATGGGACAAACAAAGACAAAAATTGACTCATTATTTACTGCGATTATTTTTATTTACAATTTTAAAATATTTTTTTTTTATACCAGAATCTATATTAACATTTAATGCATTACTTTAAATTATTTCTTGTTTATACAATCCGCTGCGAACGCTATGGGCGCTGCCATCTTGAACTGCCGCCATTACTGCATGCCTGCGAAGTGTGTGACACTTGCCGGTGCCCTCTAATGACATTTCAATGAAAGCGGATCCTGCTCATTACAAAAAATGTCTGGTGAAAGGGAACATTGGGTAGATAATGTCAGGCAGTGGCCAAAATTTACTGATAAAGGTAATTTATTGACAACTTCATGTAAAAATATGTAATGTAGTTAAGAAGTGTATTAACTGATGACAACAATAAAATTGAACGCTGTCATTACTAGCTGTGTTGCTAATATGTTCACAAGCTTCACAAGTTTCAAATAACTAACTTATTATGCCATCCTTAAAAATATTCTTGTTTGCCATAACCCGACCGACCCTGTCAATTTAGGACCGACCAAATTAATTATTTTTTCCCCTTTTAGTCCGACCGATTTGCCGATTGTAATTGCGTTTGTAAAAGACCCACTGAATTTGTTTTTTTTTTCCTCTTCAAAAGACTAATACAAATGCAATAAAATGTGAGACACACGCAATTGATGCTCTTCACATGCTCTCACATGCATTTTCTCACGCACAGAAAAATCGAAAAGAGGACACGGAGACCGACAGACTAGACAGAGCAGGTTACTTATGATAGAAAAAAAGTCTCAGGTCTCAGTTTGTGTCAAATTTATTACAAAATTCAAACAAGAAATACTCCTCCGCTCGATCAGGCGCTCTGTGTAATCCGTATGGTCATAAACATGGGCAGTCAATGTGCAACAAAGGTTTGCAAATTTCACAAACTGATTTATTCCAGGCCTGTAGTTTTGTGCTGTTGTTAAAACGGTCAACCACACAACACGCTCTTCCCGGGATCACTGGACAGCATACCTACTAAAAAAAACTCAAAAATAACTTTTCGTACAGCTAACCGCTGCTACCAACACGCTACTTCTGCAGCAAGGCACGCAGTAATGGCGGCGCTGCTTTACTTCCGTGTTTCGCCAGATTTGTGTATATACAAGGCAGAGGAAAGCTACAATACCTGTAGAATCAAACTTTCTAAAAAAATAAATATATCACAATACATTGTGCCATTGTATTGGCACCCAAGTATTATGATAGTATCGGATCGGGAGGTAGGTGTAACGTCCCATCCTTACTAGCCACAGGAGTACATGTGGACAAAAGAAAATAAAAAGCCTCATGGGGAAGCATAAAGAGGTCAAGGATGCAAGTAAAAGTAGTAGTCATGGTGTCAGAAAATGTTTCTTATTATATGCTTTAACAAAGAACACAAAAAGGGTATCATGACTTTACACTGTGTATTTAAATGTGAATGCAAAAAATGTACTTAATATATTGAGTACAACTGAATTGTCTTTGAGAAAGAATGCACAGATGATTATAGAAATTGCTCCTTTTTCTAAATCTCGTCACTCTGGGGAAAACGGTAATTTCTTACCCAGAATAAGTTCACAAATGGCATTTCAAGCTGCTTTGACAAACTCCTCTCAAACTGAAGACACTAGTAATATCTCTCTCCAGTGTGACTCTCAAGGTTTGCGTAATTCTTTCCACAGTGATGGCACATAAAAGGCTTTTTTTCAGATTTTGAATGATGCTTAAGTTGATTCCTGTCTATTTGCACTAATGACAATTAAAAAAAAAAAAGTTTAGTGAATTTTCATGTGTTTTTTAAGCTTTTCTTTTTGTTGGAAAGCCTTCCCACACAGCTCGCAGGTGAAAGGACTCTCTCCAGTGTGAATTCCCATATGGACATTAAGGAGTTTTTTCTCCATAAAACTTCTTCCACACTGATCACATACAAATGGCTTTTCTCCAGTGTGGGTTCTCATGTGAACCTTAAGATTGCTACCAAATGAGAAACTCTTCCCACACAGTTTGCAGGTGAAAGGTTTCTCTCCAGTGTGAATTCTAGTGTGACCCTTAAGGCTTCCTTTGTCCCTGAAGCCCTTCCCACACAGTTCACAGGTGAAAGGACTCTCTCCAGTGTGAATTCGCATGTGGGCATTAAGGAGTTTGTTCTCCGTAAAACTCCTTCCACACTGAACACATACAAATGGCTTCTCTCCGGTGTGAGTTCTCATGTGAACCTTAAGACCGTTACTAAATGAGAAACCCTTTTCACACAGTTCGCAGGTGAAAGGTTTCTCTCCAGTGTGAATTCTAATGTGACCCTTAAGGCTTCCTTTGTGCCTGAAACATTTTCCACACTGAGGGCAAGTATAAGGTTTCTCTCCAGTGTGAATGATCATGTGGGTTTTAAGGCAGTGTATCTGCATAAAACTCTTTCCACACTGAGGGCAGATTAATGGCTTCTTTTCATTGTGATTTATCATGTGAACCTTAAGACCGTTACTAAATGAGAAACTCTTCCCACACAGTTCGCAGGTGAAAGGTTTCTCTCCAGTGTGAATTCTCATGTGGATATTAAGGCCATTTTTCTGTGTAAAACTCTTTCCACACTTATCACATGCAAATGGCTTCTCTCCAGTGTGAATTCTCATGTGAATATTAAGTTTTCCTTTATACGTGAAACTCTTTCCACACTGAGGGCAGGTAAAAGGCTTCTCTCCAGTGTGATCTCTCATGTGAACATTAAGATTTCCTTTACATGTGAAACTCTTTCCACACTGAGGGCAGGTAAAAGGCTTCTCTCCAGTGTGATCTCTCATGTGAATCTTAAGTCTTTCTTTACACGTGAAACTCTTTCCACACTGAGGGCAGATGAACGGCTTCTCTCCAGTGTGAACTCTCATGTGGACAGTGAGGTATCTTTTCTGTGTAAAACTCTTTCCACATAGTTCGCAGGTGAATGGCTTCTCTCCATTGTGAACTCTCATGTGAGTCTGAAGTCTTCCTTTAAATGTGAAACTCTTTCCACACTGAGGGCAGGTGAACGACTTCTCTCTGGTGTGAATTATCATGTGGACTGTGAGGTATTTTTTCTGTGTAAAACTCTTTCCACACTGAGGGCATATTAATTGTTTATTTTTTATGTGAATTTTCATGTGTGTCTTAAGATCTCCATTGCGTGAGAAACTCTTCCCACACTGTTGGCAGGTGTAAGTTCTCTCTCCAGTGTGAATTCTCATGTTGGGATTAAGGTTTGAAGTTTCTGTTTTTTGAGTTTGTGACGAAGTCTTTTTAGTCTGTGAGCAACTAATACATTTTTCTTCAGTTTTGAAATCATGCAGTTTCCCATTCTTATCTTTGTCATCCGTTTCATTCAGTTCTTGACTTCCCTCATTCAGCGACATCAGGTCTGAGGTAAAAACAGACAAATACAAAGTTAAAACCAGTTTAATGTTACAAAGCAACAGACACTCTAACATTTAGCCTAGTGCTATGAATCAATTAATAAAACAATTTTACATTTAACAGAGTTTCTGCAGGACTTTTAAGCTCAAATTTAAAGTTAATATTGCAGGTAAAAAAAAAGGTTCCCAAATATGAAATTATATGAACCATATGAAAAGTTAATCCAGGATTTTAAATGTTGCACAAGACATGAGGGCTCAAATTTAGTAGAAAAAGTGACAATTTCCGTAACTGGTGTCAAAACTGCGTCATATTACATCATGAGAGGGAGTCATTTGCCACTATCTGCATTGGCTCAGTGCAAAGTAGGTTGGTATTCAGTAAGAGCGGTCGTGTCTCAGTGCGTTTTAAGTAGTTTTGGTATTTCGATCTATCATCATCATCATGGGAAATTATTGTGTTTGTGGAGGCTGCACAAACGCCAGCCTGTCAGGACATTGACTCCACAGGTTTCCTACCAAGAAAAGGGATGGTGCCATCTTCCGGACCTGGGTGCATTTTTTGCTGGTGAAGAGATGGGACTCAACTCTGGGCGGCATAATAACTAAAACTGGACTCCCCTTGTTTTGTGTGAACCCTTGCCATTTCTAACTGACTAGATCATAATGATCTGAGTGGTCTGTTATGTTTATATTTAATGAACATATCTACAATATATTTCAGTCCTAGGTCATTGAGTGATTTATAAATGAGTAATAGTACTTTAAAATCGATTCTAAATGTAACTGGAAGCCAGTGTAAGGACCCTAGGACTGGTGTTATATGTTCAGATTTTCTGGGTCTAGTCAGGATCATGGCAGCTGCGTACTTGATGAGCTGCAGCTGTCTAATGGTCTTTTTGGGAAGGCCGGTGAGGAGCCCATTACAATAGTCCACCCTGCTGGTGATAAAGACATGAACTAGTTTCTCCAAGTCTTGACTGGAATCAAAACATTTAATTAGTGCAATGTTTTTTAGATGATAGTATGCAGATTTAGTTACTGATTTGACATGATTACTGAAACTAAGGTATGTATCCAGAACCAGATCAAGATTCCTGACTTGATTTTTAGTTATTAGACCCCTAGAGTCAAGGTATCCATTCACCTTGAAAACTTCATCTTTGTTTCCAAATGCAGTAACTTCAGTTTTTTTCCCTTGTTCTGGCACATCCAACTATTAATTTCATCAATACATTGGCAGAGGGAGTCAGTGGGGCTGTAGTCATTTGGAGATAAGGCTAGGTAAATCTGGATATCATCAGCATAGATGTGATAGGCAACTTGGTTCTCATTATTTGTCTTAGTGAGAGCATTAACAAGCTAAACAAGATCGTAATAGCCATCTCCCTACTCAGTATGACCCTGAACCAATTGAATACCATTTTCTGAAAGCCCAACCCAGTTTTCCAGTCTCTATAGTAGTATGTTATGATCAACAGTGTCAAACGCAGCACTGAGATCTAGCAATACCAGCACTGATATTTCAGAGTCAGAATTCAAGCGAATATCATTTATTATCTTAATGAGTGCTGTGTCTGAGCCATAATGCTGTCTGAAACGAGATTGAAAATTGTCCAGGTAT
The DNA here is from genome assembly GCF_003368295.1 of Carassius auratus. NCBI lineage: Eukaryota > Metazoa > Chordata > Actinopteri > Cypriniformes > Cyprinidae > Carassius > Carassius auratus. The sequence continues at coordinate 5,148,473 of NC_039246.1, read as the reverse complement.
CCATTTGAGTTTAAATAATTGTTCAGCTGGATTAAAAACGTACTTTTCTATAATTTCGCATATAAAAGGAAGATTTGATATTTGTCTATAATTGCTCAAAAATTTTGTTATCGTCCTAAACTCCCCTTTTAATTTAATTTAATGAAACTGGAAAAATTTAAAGGATAACAAGCGGTCTACTTGCTTACCTGCAAACATGCTTACCTTTAACAGCATGTTTATTTTCCAGTGCTATTTTGAGTAAATTATAGGAACTGTAACAGAGTAATGTACTTGAGGATTGCATATTTAACAAAGTAAACTAAATAGATATTACTTGAACTGTAACTGGCCATGTTAAATTTACTCCATTCCTTTGCTTAATGTACGTAACTTATTTAAGAAGATTTTACTTAATTTTTATTTTGCAAGATTCTGCAAACATACATTTAAAGTAAAATAATGTCTGTGTAACAAATTAATAAATGATCATTATTATTAAAGTAAAATGTAAGTATTGAAATAAGAAAATCTTATTATTGTTTGTTTCAGTGTACATAGTTATTACTCAAACTCTAATGTTAAATTGAATCAATTCCTTTGCTAAATGTACATAGCTTATGTAACCATGGTTCAGAGTAGGGAATTAAATACTGTGTCTCTAAGGGTCGCTATGGGGAATGCCTCATTGTGTCCCATGTCTGAAGCATACATTGAAAAAACGGCAACAAGTTGGCCGGCAACAGCTACTGACGTCACAACCGGTGCGACTATAGAATAAATAGACGCCAAGAGAACACGTCATTCACTTCTTCGTCTGAAGCTTGCATCCAAAACATGGCAGGAAACTAGACGACGCAGTGTCTGGTTCCCTACTTAGGGAACCATAGTTACATTTTTAACCTGACACATTCCCTTTCAAGGGAACTTCGAACTGCGTCCTCTAGGGGTGGCTATGTGGAACAGTATACCCACGCCGCCATGCTGAGAGAAATGCAAGCCAGAATCATGACAAGCACTGAAACTACCATTTCCATGGGAGTTGCCCCTGGGACATTAGACAGCTGTCCGTGACATTATCCCTAATGGCCAAAGGCCTAGGCTACATACCCCACTTACCTGTTAAGGCCTCTACCCGCTTTTTGGGTAGAGTTCAAAGCTTGGAATCAAGAAAGATTCCTTCATAGGGATATGGCAAAGAGCCTAGCATTTTAACTAAGTCTTGGCTGTCACACAGTGGGTACCTTTTGCTCTTACATAAGGCTCGCTGAAGGAACTGTCTCAACAGATCCCTAGTAGCAACACCCTAACCCTCTTTAGATCGGTGAAGTGGTGCACAGGATGAACGGGGCTTACCATCTCAAGAAAGGGCACGAAGCAACTGTGCGAAGCCCTCACCATATAGGTCTCTAGAAGGAAAGCATAGTGCTAGCGTGCTAACTTACCACAGTGTGGATTTTAGAAAGTGCACAAAGACTTCACATGCACACTTACATAACGTGGATTTTTATATACTTGTTCTAAGGGGGATTTCCTGGTACTCTGAAAGTGCAGCTCTAGAAGGAAATGATGCATCCCAAAACAATGTTCGAGAGTCATCAACTCGATCTATGGTGATAATGCTGAAGCTGCTAGCAGAAATTTACTTTGCTGAGGGAGCACAATCCAACTCTCCTGAGAGGGGGGGGCTCAACCTGCAGCAATTTCCAATGTTGGAACGGCCAGCAGTAGGCTACCTAGCTGAGGGAGTACATACCCAACTCTCAAAGAGAGAGGGGTTCGACCTATAGTCTGATGATGAGAATCAGAAGGGTAAGCATCCTGCAAGCTAGCCAAAACTTAGTGCATCGTAGGGTTGAAGGAAGGCCTAGATTACTTGATGCTGCTGGTTGCCAGGTACTCTGGGACAAACAGAAGGTCTACTCTCATGTGAGAGGAGAACTCCAAATTTAGGAAGAGAGTAGCCAGCTCATAGGAAACCCTTTTTGGTAAAGGGGACTGCTGCTAAACTACGACAAGAACAGCCCACAGAGCAAGGAATTCAACTTGGGTGATTAAGGGGAAGCGCCAGGCCCTTCATGTTGAGAGAAGCAATGCTTGAAGTGCTTTAATAAAAACACACTGGTTGAGTGGAGCCCAAGGAACCAAGGTCTTACCAACTCGAAGAAAGGGAATGAAGCTGAGCTTTTGTTCCCTTACCATACTGGATTTCAAAAAGTGTGCAAAGTGTTCAATGTGCACACTTACCACCATATGGATTCAGAAAGTACACAGAGCTTAGCATGTGTAGTTAAAGCTTTCCAAGCATCGAGAGGAATGGATATCCCTCAGCAAGAAGGGATATCCAGGTGACCAGGGAGCCCCTCCCCTTATGAAAATTAACCATGGTTTTACTACAAATAAAACCAAAAAACCATGGTTACTATAGTTAAACCATGATAACCACAAATTAACCATAGTTTAACCATGGTATTTGTAGTAAATCTGTGGTTATACAGATGGTAGTCAACACGCCAAAAAGCCATGGGTTACTACAGTTTTACTATAATAAAACCATGGTTATTTTACGTAAGGGTCAGGGCGACCCAGTCAGACATCCTTAATTTTAAAACAATGAGGATAGTGATGTTTGAAAGTGTGTTACTAAAGTCACACTGGTTGAGTGGAGCCCAAGGTAGCTGGGTGAAACCAACTCAAAGGAAGGGAAAAAAGCTGAGTGCGTAACCCTTACTGTGCAGGTTTCAGAAAGTGTGTCTTGCATGCACACTTACCACTTATGTGGATTTTTAGAAAGTGCACCATGTGGATTTCAGAAGTACACAGAGCTTAGCCTGTGACCTTAAAGTTACCCAAGCTTCACAGAGGTGCTGAACTGAATGGGAGAGGCAAGCTCAAATAAAACCCTCTAAGGGGAGGGGAGTATTGCCTGAGGCAGCATTACACAAGACGGAAATCCAAGACGGAAATATACACAAGAAGGGATTTCCAGATGACCAGGAGGCCTCTCAGGGCGATGTGGCCAGACATCCAGGAAATTCCTGCAGTGCCGTGCCGGGGGCCTGATGATCAAGAAGGCTCCCCCAGAAGCCATCTTCCCTCTAGGGCTGGACGATTAATCGAAACCTAAATTCAGAACCTCTAACCTACGTAATTTTCCCATGTCGGTTATTTGGGGTTTTTAATCCTGTTCTTCCCCCTTAAAAGCATACTGCCACGTGTGTAGCCACATGACTCTTTCCCTTCTAGTCAGTGGCATAAAAGCAAAACAGGAGGTGAACGCCGGTTGATGGGCTTGCGTCTTCACTAAACTTTGTCAGTTGTATTTGTTTTATGGTTTGGACATCCAAGTGATTAGATGATCAGATGTGTATTATTATATCGAGCTACCATGTTAGCACTAGGGCTGTCAAAAAAAAAATTCCACATTCAAATGCAAAAATCTTGCATTCGAATTGTAGGTGTCCATTAAGGAGGCAGCTTTAAGGCCCACCTCGGGCATACTTCACATTCAGCGTTCAGTTCTGTCTCATCCGCACAGCTTTCAGAAGGCGGACGATCTCGATGAGTAGTACCACATCTGTCACCATTCACCTCGTGCATGCGCTGTTGACAGCTGCACACCCCGTCTGTGTGCAGGCACCTTTTGAGACTGTGTGGACGGATGTGCGGCTGTCTGCGAGCCCTCTTGATGACGACAATGCATAATGCGGACGGTGCGGGGATGCGGATGGTCAAATTATACTTTGGCCTTTATGAGTGGCGCACGAGATGCGATGACAATATAAAAGTGTCATTGCATCAGAATGTTTTTGTCAACCCGTTCAGTTGAAGCAAATAGATGCAGCACTGCTGCAATGTTCAATCAAAATATCGCGGAAAAAAAGAGTGTGAAGAAGATCTTGTTTACGTCAAAACTGAAACCAAGCCATTCACACAAAATGCATATTTCACGCATTTTCTAGAGAGGGACGTCTTTCTATTACCCTTGTACTCGCCCCGCCCAGCCCTGAATTTTCTGTGTCTCCGCTGTTTCTGCCCAGCCCTGAATTTTCTGTGTCTTCGCTGGTTCTGCCCAGCCCTGAATTTTCTGTGTCTCTGCTGGTTCCGCCCAGCCCTGAATTTTCTGTATCTCCGCTGGTTCCGCCCAGCCTTGAATTTCCTGTGTCTCCTGCAGTCCCTCCAAGCCGGCTTCTCCCACCTCCTCCTAGACCTGCCAGTCCCCCTGCTCCACTCCCGCTGATTCAACCAAGCTCTGTATCTCTTTTCTCTCTGCTGGTTCTGTCCAGCCCTGATCCTCCTATGTTTCCTCCCATCCTTCCTCTCATCTCCTCCTAGACCAGCCAGTTCCTCGACCTCATCTCTGCTGGTGCCAGTCAATCAGTCCCGCAGCTCACCCTCAATCCGCGCCATCTGGGCGCGATGGTTCGACGCTGGACTACCAGTCTGCAGCTCCGCCTTGGCGTGTGGATTCCCTGTCTACGCCTCCAGCCTTCGAGCCATGGACTCCTCCTTGGTCCTTTGACCCAGCGGCTCCGCCTTGGCTCTTAACTCCCTCGTCTCCACTGTGGCCTGGCATCCCACCTGCTCCACCGGGCTCCCTCGTCCCTCCGGCTCCACCTTGGTCAGTCATCGACCATCCGCTGCCTCGGGACTCCATTCCTCTGGCTTCACCTCGTCAATCCACCCCTCCGGCTCTGTCAGGCTCCTCCTTCCCTCTGGTTCCACCTCCATCACTCCCGCTCTGCAGAGGTCTTCCAGGGCCCCGCCTCCGCCTTGGTCGCCTGAGCCTTCTGCTCCACCTAGGCCCTCCGGATCCTCAGCTTCACCCTGGCTCTGCGGCTGCAGTGCTCCATCTTGGGCTCCTCACCCCCCTGTGCAGTCCCCGTCTGTCGGCCCCCTGGTGTCGTCAGCTCCTTCTGCCGTCGACTCCACCGTGGATATCCCTGGCTGGTCTCTGGAGGACCATCTGGCTCCTCCTGCTCCAGGCTCCTCCCTCCATCCACTCCGCCCTGGTTCCTACTTCCTTGCTCCCTCTTTGCCTGCCCCTTGCCTGCCCAACGCCTGCCTCCAGAACCCCCACCATCCCTCCGCTGGTATTCCTCTTGTGTTGTTAATTGATTGATCCCCACCTGTCTCCAGTTCCCTCATTACCTTCTGTGTGCTTAAATACCCTCTCTGTTTAGTTCTTCTTTGTCCATGATTATAATGCTGTTATTTGTGAGTAATCTGAAATTGTATTGTAACCTAACCTAATGTGAGTAAACTCCTCATTGATCAAGATCCTCCTCGAGCAATTTATTTTTACACTAGCACACACGCTTAATTGTAAGAGAGCAATAATCTGTAAGAAATGTTACGAACATAAATAAAATAACTGCTGATATGATGCTATGATGTCAGATTGCTCTTTCAATAGGAAAAAATATCTCACCTTTAATAGTCAATCATATTTAGGCTACAGTACAAACCTTGTCAGTGAACTATGAGGGCAAAAAAACTAAACAGAAACAAAATAATCGTTCATTAATCGTAATCGAGGTTAAATGTTCAATTAATCGAGGTTTTGCTTTTAAGCCATAATCGCCCTACTTCCCTCTCTCTCTCTATATATATATATATATATATATTCCTCCCACACATACCTGCAGGTGGGGGAGGAGCGCGAGCCGCAACACTAGCCTTCTGTGTCAGTCTCTGAACCTCAGACCAAGATGGAACAGGACCCCCATGATGTTCAGGCTCAGACCAGGATGTTCGTAAAGGATTGAAGGCATCTCCCTGAACCTCTCGACTACCATCTTAACGGAGGTACCTGATATCTGCCAAGTTCACCAACAGATGTCTCCCTGTTACTACCATGACCACCATAGACCTGCAAATGGCTGAGGCTACCTGCTTAATAGCACGAAGGGTGAAATTCTCTATTACGGCGAGAGGTGAACACACTCATGTTGCTACAAACTCAGGTGAATGGTGAAATACATCCCCTCACAGTCTTGCGAATACATCACAATGAACGCAGCAGAGTGCATCCAACTCCCCCAAGAGCTGAACGCTTGCGCTTGCTCTTCACTACACACACACACACACACACACACCACAGTATGTGAGCCGTGTGAACTGCAGGTATCAGAGCAAAGCCTCTGGTGAGAAACATGCACTCCTAAACTGAAGCTGAAGAAGAAGAAGAGAAAGACATGTTCTCTCTGTGCCTATTTATTCTATAGTCACACTGGTAGGGACGTCAGTGGCTGTTGCCGGCCAACTGTTTTTTTTTTTTAATGTTTGCATCAGACATGGGTCACAACGAGATGTTCCCCATTGCAACTTCTAGAGGACGCAGTTTAAAAATATATATTTTTTTAATGTTCAACACGAGAAAGCAACTCATACACGTTTGGAACAACGTGAGGGTGAATAAAAGAGAGAATTTAAATTTTGGGTGAACTATCCCTACGCGTTATGAGTCATTTTCTCCTGATAACCCCTAAAAGAACTTAAATTACACTTTCAGTTGTGATCGTACAGATAAGAGCAATACAGCAATCAAATCTGTAAAGGGTTTACTTTTTTTGTATACAGACAAAACAACAACAAAACTTTGTGCATTTATAAAATAAAGACAACAAACAAGGTGTGCTATGTTAGTTTAGTAAATGTTAGTTTAACTAAGTCAGTTAAAGGGATAGTTTAACCGATAACTGCCATGGGTTTAGTGGGGGGTAATTGAAAATGAATGGGGGAAAAAAATCCCATGATTGGAGGCAATACCCTCCATTGTGATATCATTGGAGATGACTGGTTATGATCAGCTATGATCTTGTGTTAGTGCTTGTTCTGTGCTTGCGAATCAGTCTGAATTAATAATATAATGGTTTAATGGGAAGACGGTAAAAAACTGTTTATCAGGATCAGTGTCCTTATGTTTTATTAACAGTCAGTATTGTGTAACTGTAGTTTTCGTAAACCCAAAATCCCACTCTATTGTCATGTGTTATTTTGTACAACTTTAAATGACTCTAAATCTACTCTAACTTTATTATGTAAATAAATCATGTTTGGGACCGCATTGATAGTTTTATTGTACCACTTTTTATTATTTGTGAAGTTGTCAAGTAAAGTGGGACAGTACTTATGTGTGGGTAATCCATTTTTGTGACTACATGGGCAACAGCTTAATGACCATGTGGAAATGTGGGTCCCATGAACAAACCAGTGGTTCCCACATTTCCACATTGCCATTAAGCATGGTCACTACAGAAATAAATGATATTTCTACATTTGAGCAGGACATTTTAATACGTTTTGAGAATGAAAACCAACCTGTTGGTGTCTCGGTATCTTCATGTTTGACACTGAACGCTTCTTCAATCTTCATGTCTTCACTCTCTTCTTTAATAAATGCCATCTTTATAATTTTGTGTCACATGGATCTCGGATGATTCCGCAGGAGTTTTTCTGTGTTTAGACACTTTGTCCTGATTAGGGAGAGAATAATTAAAATATAGAAAAATTAATGCAACTAAATATCTGGGCGTCTCAATCAGCTCCCTAATTCAGTAGTCAGCACACTAGTGAGGGTGTCAGTCAGAGTGATCGTTAATGCCCTTAAATGACCTGATAGAACAAAAAACAAAACAAAAAAAACAATCAAAACTAGCACTCAAATAATAAAACGACCATATATATAGAATGTTAATATATTAAAAAAATATTCTAGTTTTATAAATTTGTAGGTAATATTTTATACATTCTATTTTTATGAAAATGTTTCGTTCATATTAGACTCAGCCTCTTTCCTGGATGGATAAACTACACAATAGAGGAGGTTGAACATTGAACTGACGCGCACGCGACGAGACTGTGTGGACGCGCTCATTCGAAGTGCACGAGCGCCATGAACCTGCACGCTCTTTGCGTGCCCAATTCTGCTTTGTTATACAGTAAGAACAGCGTCTACAAGGGTCACAGAATGTGTTGTAACACCCGATTTGTGTTCGCACTACCGAGGACGCGAGTCCGAGCTTTGTGTACTTGAGAAACGTCCTGATGTCTGCAGCCAGAATCATTTTGATAAGCAAACTCAGTTGACTCGAAAATCTCAGTTTCTCCGTCCCTACATAGAGCATTACAGTGTTGCATTCGGTATTAATTTCTTTGCACAGTTTTATTTCAATTTAAACACCGATTTAAACACTTAAAATTGTTAAAATCACAAACCTTTCTCCAGTCGAATCACAGATGCAGGATCGTGTCGCAGTATTATGACGTCACCTCGCCAGACCAAAATAAAGGTCTGTTTTCTTCGTCTTTTGATGTTTTATGGCGGTTGGCAAACCAGCTTTTGGTGCTCATTCCGTCTCATAACTGGGATGAAGAGTGAGCCAAGGAAATCAAGGGAAATGCTAAAATAAATAATACTTCTACCTGTATTGTATTATATAGATTTGTTCTTTCCAGAAAAATTAATAAGAGATTTATAACCTTTATCACAACTGTTTAACACATTCTGTAATGTCAATTAATGCCAGCAGTTTATAATTCCTCTATTAACTGTATTATATCCCTTTCATATGCCCTACGATTAATCAGCACATGCTCTCTCTGTTGGAAAAAAACAGCATATGCTGGTCAGTTATGTTGTGGTGCTGGGATGCTGTCCTTTTTCAACAGGGCTACAGATTCTGGAAGTCCACGATGATGTCATCGAGATACAACAGTATCATCCCTCCCAGGGCCAGACTGGAGAAGTCCAGAGAAGTCCAGGCCTGGCTGGCTCATCATCAAATAAAAAGTGTCAGATTAAGTGGCATTGACAGCCGACAAAAAGTTTTTTTTTTGTTTTGTTTTTTTTTTACTTATAAATTGATTAGAAGGAGAGAGAGCTCGTGATGGAAAGCAACAAGTGTAAAGACAAAGGTGATTGGGAGAAACTAAGGACTTAGGTTTTTATTTTTTTTATTTTTTGAGACCAATGCTGCAAAATGCAATAAATAACAAAGACGTTTGCCTGTAGTAGCTCTAATATTGAGTCTAATGAGGGAGAGACAGCAGAAGTTTCTCCTGAGCCAATGGTTCTGGTGAGTCCCCTTACTGCAGTCACGCCATCTGCGCTTCAAGTTCATTGCGCGTCTACTCGGCGGTGTGTGGTATACATTAACGTGCGAGCGCTACAGCCTAATTATTTGAGTAAATCCTCCTTCGGTTGTCATATTTATTCATAAGAATGATTGAATTCATTCGCGTTTTAAGTGTTATAAGCGCGTATGTTATCATTCAATCTGTTCCTGCTATTGCATGGTGTATCCTGCTTATGTGGAGAGAATCTAAATTGTTATTTATTTTTTTAGGATAAAACCAAACTGCCATGTCATTGTTATATTCTTTAATATTTGCATGCCAAAATGAGGAACAAAATAAAAAAATAAAAAAATCATAAATCGCCAAATCATGAAGAATGCAATCTTTTTCACTATACAGTCAGATTGGAAAATTCATATAAAATTAAAATCAAATTGTTTTCTGCAAACTCCACCAGACTCTTGTTCTACGTGTGCCCACGTACCACTGTGGTGATGTTCAAATCATTTTACTGTATCATTTTTTTAATAATTTCGTGCCAAAATCATGAAAAATGCTATCATTTTCACTATACAGTAAGATTTGAAACTTCATAAAAAATTTTAATCAAATTGTTTTCTACAATCTCAACAAGACTCTTATTCTACATGTGCCCATGTATCACTGTGGTGATTTCCTTATCATTTTACTGTATCATTCTTTAATAATTGCATGCCAAAATCATGAAAAATGATATTTTTTCCACTATACAGTCAGATTTGAAAATTCATATAAAATAAAAATCAAATTGTTTTCTGCAAACTCCATTAGACTCTTGTTCTACATGTGCCCATATACCACTGTGGGGATTTTCATATCATTTTACTGTATTATTCCTTAATAATTGGACGCCAAAATAATGAAAAATGATATCTTTCTCAATATACACTTGTATTTGAAAACTCATAAAAAATGTAATCAAATTGTTTTTTTCAGAAATGCAATTCTTACTAGCGAAAGCCAAATAATTTTGATATAAGTAATCACGTGGTTACTAGTGCAAATGTCAGTTTTAAATTTAGTTGTTGTTTATTTTTATTAATATCAGATTGGATATGTTTACATGGCTTTGGGTTAACCACAAATATAAGATCTTGACTAAGTTTGTTTAATGTTTGGCTCAACAGTTTGGTATTTCTCTTTTACTCTTATGTGTGTTTTAGTGTCTTTAGTCTTGACATTCTTGATTTGTGACTTTGCTGCACAAAAACACAATAATGACAGTGCATATTTATGCAAAATATAATCTCAGTATTATAAATCCCCAGAAAGTGATCAGGCTAAGGAATCTAACTTGCTATCCCTATCAAGGAGGCAGCAGCTCTGACGTCATTCTTAGTTTGAGTTGGAATGAGGACGAGAAGATGTGGAGCTTCAGAACCATGGACAGCAGCTGACCCAGAACACAGAGAAACAGTGGATGTGACAACTACCAAAGCAACAGAAGGCATCCATAAATCCTTGTCATGACTTCATTGTTGGTTAATTGCTACATTTTATCAACTCGTGTTATGTGAAAGTAAACAAAAATGTAACTAAAAAAATTGTAATTCATCAATGGATTCCGGTCACTTTTGACAATGCTTTTAATAAGACTGAAAATTAATTTAGTGTGATCTCAGTTTAATAAAAACATTGTAAGCCTACGTTAGGTCTATTAATTGTAATGATTTTAATGTCCACTGTTATTCAAACAACAAATTATATAGAGAAAGCGAGCAAAGAACACAACCAGCTTTTTGAAACTCCCAAAATCAGTGAAACCACTGCGTCGCAAAATGATTCACTGTTTCGAAGCGCTCCAAACACAGTAATGCAATAATTCAACGTTGCATTACTGTAGTAATTTTCTATGCGAGCCCTGAACGAATAAAAACATTCATGAACAAAAAAATACTCAGCTGTCAGGCTGTTCAAGTGAAACTTTGTTGTATGGAGTTTTATTTCTCCTTTTTGATAACTTATTTTTTCTCAATTTAAATATACTTTCACAATGTGTTAATTTGTGTAGCTGTATTATCTACATAATCAATAAACATTCATTCTTATGTATATTTCAATATGTATGACACACAAAAAGAATGCCGGGGAGTGGGGGGATGGGGGATTTCCCTCCCTCTGGTCTATGCATCCCTGCCCCTGCTAAATTACTTTTAATAAAAACATCCCGCAAACCCGCTCTGATGTCCCGATCTGAATCAAATGATTCGTGATACGCGAATCGTTTGGAGCGCTTCGAAACAGTGAATCATTTTGTGACGCAGTGGTTTAACTGATTTTGGGAATTTCAAAAAGCTTGTTGTGTTCTTTTCTCACTTTCTCTATATAATTTGTTTTTTTTTTAATAACAGTGGACATTAAAATCATTACAATTAATAGACCTAACGTAGGCTTACAATGTTTTTATTAAACTGAGATCACACTAAATTAATTTTCAGTCTTATTAAAAGCATTTCATAAAAAAATTTTCAAAAGCATCCCCCCTCTGTTGTTTTCACAAATCGCACCAGAGAGTGAAAGTGCACAAGCGAAAGAAGTTACACAAGACATGAGTGATTCTAAAAAAGAAAATGAAAAACAACACACTAAGAAAAAAGAAAACATCATACAAGATGAGGATGATTTAAAGGCAGAAGAGGGAAAGAAAGAATCTGAAGAACATAACGATTTTGGACATATGGATGTTAAGAAAGATGGCCCAAAGAAGGTAAAGACAGCACTACGAGAGCAAGATTGAGAGGAAGATGCACCAGAGATTGAAGCTGTAAATGAGGAAGAAGTTACACAAGAAATAACATCATTTCAAAAGGAAGACGAAAAAGAACATATGAGGGAGGATGACTTAATAAAAGGAAAGAAAGTGGTAACAGTGGACACTACAAAGGAAATGAAAATTGACCTGCAGGAGAAAGATGTAAGAAATTATATCATATTACTTACATGTCAACTTCTACACATTTACTACTATGTGTTTTAAAAAAAAATCCACAGGTGTTGAAACACAAATGAAATTATATTATAGAAAATAATAAAATATTTGTCTTTCTATTATTAATATTTCTCTTTTAGATCCAGAAGACAGATCTGAAGGTGGAAGATGATGTCAGTATAGACAAAGGAGATGAATTTTTCACACTGAGGGTTCCTGCTCCACCTTCCTTTTTTATTTATTCCTCGAGCACACTGGAAAAAACTAAGGAAAAAACAAAAAAAGGATCACTTCAAGGGATTGCAGTGGACAAACATTATCTCTTCAGGCATCCGCACAATCCATCCACATTGCAGTTTTGCTTTTACAGGACACAGGGTTAAAAATCAAGGATCAACCAGGAACTCACCTGTTTTTAAATGCTCTGGCTACTGCTTGTTCACTGACTGCCCAGTAGAAGTAGATGTTGTTGTTCACAATGAGAAATCGCTTAAAGCACAGGTGTCCTTCAAAGGTGACATGTAAGTGCACAGTAAAACAGAGCTGCAAAGACGACCTGTAAGAGCTGGTGACCAAAAGGTTATAAGTCAGCAACTGCAAACAACATTACCAAGGGCACTCTATCTTAAAAACATGGAAAACCTGAAGCAATCAGTGTTTGAATCTGGCTGTCGAGATGAGGAAGCATCGCCAGGTGTTTTCAAAACCATTTCATGGAGACAAAGAATCAGAGAGAGAAAACATAAGAATGAAACTCTCAGTCTCCAGATGATGGTAGAAATAAAAGATGAACCGAATGAGGTTATCCAGAAGGTGATCCTTCATCCAAAGGGTGTGATGCTTTGGTCAAAGAAAAGCATTGACATATTCCACCAAATATCTAAAGAAGACATAATATATCTTGATGCAACCGGAAGCATCGTGAAGAAAAGTAAAGCCAGCACAGGTCCTTTTTACGTATACGAACTGGTGGTCAGAAACCCAATTCCAGCAGCTACGTATGTGACCTGTGACCACACTACCTCATCTGTTCTGTTTTTTCTCAGTGCTTTCCAGACAGACCATGCCAAGCAATATGGACACAAAAACATCAGACCACTGATGATTATATGCGATGGATCGATGGTCCTCATGCAGGCCATCTCACTCGGCTTTTGCCAAACCAACCTCAATGCCTTGCTCAAAAGTTATTATCAAATACTGACAGGGAAAGGCACTGCTGAAGACTTCAGTTTTCCTATCGTCCACCGATGTCTAAGCCACATAATGAAAAATGCGAAATCCCTGTGCAAAAAGCAGTAAATGCATTTATTTTGTTTCATAAAGCAGATAATCATGTTTGTGGTATCAAATTAATCGGGAGTATTTATGCCAATGATTTTATCTTTATTTCTGTCTCAGTGCACCCAAGAACTACAAGCTGGCCATGCATTTTTTTGGACTTTTGACCACAGCAAATTCCAGTTTTGGTTTCATAACCTTTCCTCTACTTTCACCATCAGAGCAAATTTTCAACTTTGTACATTGCTTGTGTTCGAAGTACTGTACAGATATGATGTGGAGTATGATGGGTGCAGAAAAAGGTCCTTAAACCATGACCAAACAAGATGTAAAACTAATGTGTTATACTGTATCTTCAGGAGACCTGGGCAGACATGGTGAAGGACCCCCATACCAGCTTTTCTCAACTAAATTTTCTAAGATTTCAAAGAAAACAAGCCAGGTGTTGAATAATTTGGGTGAATACATGCAATCTAATGTTTAAATGTTAGAACTTATTACTTAATTTTATTTTATTTGCCAAATTTCACAAAGGACAACAAGACACAGGGAATTATTGAAAAGAGTCAGTGGGACTTGAAGAAAATTTGCTTTAAAGGAAAACGACTAACCAGACTTGATGACTTTATAAGTACCTACAGAAACACACACAATGCACTTCTAAGGGAATTTAAGGATGTAAGAGAAAGGGAAAACAGCCAACATTATATAGTATTTCAATGTGTCTTGGTAAGTGCTATGCTTCACACAAATGTTAATATCACAAAATACATTATCACAAGAAATTACTCATCTTGTAAAACAGACCTAAGAATGCATTTTTCATCTCTGCAGCTGTCCAACTGTGTTCACTACCTTGTTGTAATGAAAACAACAACAACAACAAACAACAATCTTATTAGCTCATTACCATGACATTTGGGCAAAAATTCCAAAGCTTTTAAAAAAGTATCTGTAACTTTTGTAAGTAGACTACATAACACTTTCCTTAGCTCCACCATCGGGCCAATTTGCCAAATAGAACAGAGCATATTCCTTAGCGTAAATAAAAGGTAAATCTGTATATCTAAGAAATCTATCAAGAAATACGTAAAACTGTATGATACATACAAATGTTAAAGAATGTCTTTACCACACAAATTAACTTGTACAAATATATTATATATAATGTAATGTTTAATTACATAGAAACACCGCATCCTGAAGGAGAAGTGGAGGCAATGAAAGCAAAGTAGGAGAGGAGTGTATGTTACCTCCATCAACAAGCCATTCAATTTCAAAAGAACAACGGTAACATGAAGCACATTTGAATGCATTACTTAACCAAGAACACAAACATTTCATAGATATTTCTAGATTCTAATGTGTTTCCTGAATAAAAAGCAGGTGTCTGCTGCCCCAGGGTCAACAAGCACTCCTTCTACTCACAGACAACCACCATCAGTGGCAGCAGAAGACCCAACGACAGACAGCCAAGAAAAAGATGTTTTGGAGGTGAACTTGACTGTGCTCTCTTCATTATGTGCTCTTACAATCACAATAGTTGACAAATTAAAAATATGTGTAACACTTTAGAATAACTACACAGAAACAAATGACTAATTCACTTGTAACATTGTAGTAACTCCTTTTAACTACCAAGAAACTCTGACTAATGATTCAGTAATTAATAGAGCTCAGTTGAAACTGGTGGTTCACTATCAGCTAATCATTAGCTACTATTTTTTCCACACATACCCAAGAACTACTAAGAAATGCCGTATACAGGTTCATAATAATTAAGTGAAGTGACATAGAGCCAAGTGTGGTGACCCATACTCTGAATTCGTGCTCTGCATTTAACACCTGGAGCAGTGGGCATCATTTATGTTGCGGAGCCCGGGGAGCAGTTGGGGGTTCAGTGTCTTAGGGCCGATTCATAGTCAACGCGAGAAACGCGAGCAAGCAACGCGAGCGATGCGAGCGACGCGCTCCCTTTCATAGTCTAAACAGTGAACGCAAGCGTCACGGGTGATGCGTGTATGCAATACACCGCTCACGCAACAGGGGGTAGTAGAGTCGGGTGATATTAGTAGAGTCGGGTCGGGTGATATTCAGATCACAATGGCAACTGAAGAGGAGTGTATTCTGTTGCTGATGAACTATCGTATAAATGTGGATGAATACGTATAATTTCGCATAATTTTTCCTCTTCGCCCGCCAATGTATTCAAACCTTCTTCTTCTGTAAACACAATATACTTGAATTAATGTACAATACTTGCAATGTCGCCCCCACAGACAACGCATAGTATTGCGTGAATCGGCGCGTCGCATATCAAAAACTAGGACGACACATTTGGCTACGCACCGACGCATAATGGCGGCCGAAGCGTAACGATGCGTAGTCTCGGGGACGCGTATGCGTACAGATGCATTGACTATGAAACGGCCCTACTCAAGGGCGCCTAAGTCGTGGTATTGGTGTTGAGAGAGAGCTGTTCATTCACTACCCACACCTACAATTCCTGCCTGCCCGAGGCTCAGACTCACAACCTTTTGGATTAAGAGTCCGAATCTCTAACCATTAGGCCACGACTTCCCCAATGTGAATAATGCATAATGTATGATTAATTCTAAAGTGAAGGTCATGGTAACCCACTAGTAATGACTGAATTATTATCAAATTATTCAGAATAAATTTCAAATAATTTGGATAAGTATTCTACTGTGAAAAACATAATAATCCTCTAGAAATCACTTAAATCATTGTAAGCTTTTGAGGGTTTTGAAATGTATTATTCAGTAGTAATAATTCAGGTGTTACTTCATCCTTCTAAATGAATTATTTTTTATTTGGATCAGTATTCTAAAGTGAAGATCATGATAAAACACTAGTATTAACTTAAGTCATTGTAAACATTTGAGGTTTTAGTAAGATTCTGGTTAGAAGTCCTTTTGCTAGATTTGGTAACACTTAAATCATTACTAATGGGTTAGCATGATCTTCATTTTAGAATAGTGATCCAAATAATTAGTCATTTCTTTATAAAGATGCAATAACACTTGAGTAATGTCTATCCAATTCCTTACATACATCTTAAAATCTTACAATGATGTCAATCAATATTAAGGAGTTACCATGCTTTTCACTTTATAATGTTACCAAAGTATGTTATGGCGACAAAACACATTATATGATTTATCCAAAGATAACTTAAATAATTTACATTAAAATAAATGTTTCTTTATGGTGTTTATCTCATAGAAAAGGAGGAGAACACAGAGACCCCAAAGGCAAAAGTCCTATGGACCTCTTTGGAGACATAACTCCCCAAAGGACATTATCCAAGCCACTAAGATGAGGAAAGAAACAGTAATCAAGCTAAAAGAAATGCTAAGCATCCTGCACCCTCAAACCTGGCTCAGCAGCGATGAAGTGGATACAGCTTTGTTTTACATTGCTCAGAAGTTCCCTTGTATAAATGGGTTTCAGTCCTGCCTACTGTATCAACATCTTCACCAAGGGGGTGTGGTTGGTAAAACACAGACACCATTTGTGCAAGTCATTATCATAAATGACAACCACTGGATCACAGCCAGCAACATTTTCTGTGAACCTAATGAGGTCTGCATATTCGACAGCTTAAACACTAACACCACCAAGCAGACACAGCAAAAAATATCTTGGTTGATTCGTCCACAAGCACCCCATTTTCAAATCAGAAGACCTTCCGTACAAATGCAGCAGTCATCCAGCACTTGAGGATTGTTTGCATTGGCCTTTGCAACTGTTTTGTGTGATGGAGGCAAACCAGAGGAGTGCCAGTTTCAGGAAAGAAACATGCGACACACACTGTATAGAGCTTTAAAGAACGGAAAGGCTCCAGTGTTCACATACCATTGTATGCAAGCAAAGCCTGAGAGGGCCAAAATTCAGGTGGAGTTTCACTGCATCTGCAGGACCTCACACAATGAAGAGGTGATGGTGCAGTGCAGCAAATGCAATAACTGGTACCACCCCAATTGTGTGTCTGTCCCACACAAAGCGTTGGACACCACTGCAGAAGAGTGGAACTGTAAAAACTGCACTAAAATTTTAATTTTAGTTTGTTTGGCTTGTTTGGAGTTTAACCTATTCAAAGTAAACAAAGTTCCTTAATTTCTTGTTATCTTTACACACACACAAACAAACAAACATACACACACATATATACATAAATAAGGTGGTGGCTAAAATTGTTAGAAACAAATATTTACAGCAGCAAAAAATGGTTTTTAGTCAGTTATTTCTATCTTTTGCTGTAGTGTGCCAGTAGGAAATAGCAGTTTACATTTACAAGCATTCATTTATCCATTAATTGTAATAATCCAGTGAGAGTTTGGTCTGACAGCAGCTGGATTATTACAACTGGCAAAATGGCAAAATAAATGTTTGAAAAATGTATACAGATATTTCCCATTGACACACAATAGCTAAAGATAGAAATAATTGACATAAAGCCATTTTTAGCTGGTGAAAACTCCTGTTGTAATCATTTTGGCCACACACACACACACACACATATTCTCTGAATCCTGTGATCTTGAAAAGATGCTGAATAGGTGTTTATTTTAATATATATATATATATATATATATATATATATATATATATATATATATATATATATATATATATATATATAAATATATATATACATTTCTTTTCTTTTTTTTACTGGTACTTCTATATGCTTTTGTATATATGTTTCCACTTGACTTTTTTGTGCCATAACGTGTTGTGAGAATCCTTGCTTGCGCATCTGTAACTATCCTGCTATGTTCAGGTCCACATTCATGTTGACGTTCAAACTTCATTTGTTCAATACACTTTCATTACTTTTAAAAAATGTCACAATTGGTAGATATTCATTACAATAACACTGAAAAAATATATAGAAATATATAGAAAATCCTTCTGAAATAGATAATAAATAATAAATTTCAATATTTTATTCAGAATACAACATAGATGACATATCAAATGTTTAAACTTAGAAAATGTATAATTTTAAGGGCAAAAAAGGTTGATTTTAAATTTCATGGCATCAACACATGTCAAAAAAGTTGGGACAAGGCCATGTTTAGCACTGTGTGGCATCCCCTCTTGTTTTTATAACAGTCTGCAAACGTCTGGGGACTGAGGAGACAAGTTGCTCACGTTTAGGAATATGAATGTTGTCCCATTCTTGTCTAATACAGGCTTCAAGCTGCTCAACTGTCTTCGGTCTTCTTTGTCGCATCTTCCTCTTTATGATGCGCCAAATGTTATCTATGGGTGAAAGATCTGGATTGCAGGCTGGCCATTTCAGTACCCGGATCCTTCTTCTACGCAGCCATGATGTTGTAATTGATGCAGTATGTGTTCTGGCATTCTCATGTTGGAAAATACAAGGTCTTCCATGAAAGAGACGCGACTGGATGGGAGCATATGTTGTTCTAGAACTTGGATATACTTTTCAGCATTGATGGTGCCTTTCCAGATGTGTAAGCTGCCCATGCCACACACACTAATGCAACCCCATACCATCAGAGATGCAGGCTTCTGAACTGAGCGCTGATAACAACTTGGGTTGCCCTTGTACTCTTTAGTCCGGATTACATGGCATCCCAGTTTCTCTGAATCTTTGAAAGATATTATGCACTGTAGATGATGATAACTTCAAACTCTTTGCAATTTTTGTCTGAGAAACTCCTTTCTGATATTGCTCCACTATTTTTCACCGCAGCATTGGTCCTCCAGCTGTTCCTTATATGCACAGTTAACTTTTCAAGCCTCTTATTGCTACCTGTCCCAACTTTTTTGGAATGTGTAGCTCTCATGAAATCCAAAATGAGCCAATATTTGGCATGACATTTCAACATTTGATATGTTATATATTTTCTATTGTTAATAAAATATAAGTTTATGACATTTGTAAATTATTCCAATCCTTTTTTACTCACAATCTGTACAGTGTCCCAACGTTTTTGGAATGGGGTTTGTAGTACATCACAACACTGAAAGTTGTATCTGGAAGACCAGATACAAAATTATATTGGAGTAAGATACATAAATGTTTACTCAAATTAACATATAAGTCTTTGTAAACATTCACCTGTAAGTCATGACATGTTAATGTTATGTGTCAAGACCAAGAAACCGCACACACAAGGCAGGATGAGAATTGGCAAAACCTTCACTAAGCCAAACATAATGTCAAATACACAGTCAATATCCAAACCTCATGGTTATCACAAGGCCAGCCAAAAGAGTCTACAGGTTAGTTTGTATGACAGTATAGCGATGAAAATATTATTGGTCATGAATTTGGCTTGCGGTTATTTAAGAATGAAAAAGTAAAGTAAGATGACAATCACAACAGTGGTATCTGGAGATATGTAAAACAATAATCTGGTGAAGTTTGCAGGAAAATATTTTAATTATAATAATTTTTTATGATTTTTTTTATATGTCTATATAAGCAATGAAAATAGCATTGGTCATGATTTTGACATGCAATTATTAAAGTATAATACCGTAAAATTATATAAAAATCCCCACAGTGGTATATGGGCACATGTATAATAAGAGTCTGGTGGAGTTTGCATAAAACAATTTGATTTTAATTTTATATGAATTTTCTAATCTGACTGTATAGTGAAAACGATATAACTTTTCATGATTTTGGCATGCAATTATTAAAGAATGATACAGTAAAATGATATGAACATCACTACAGAAGTACATGGACACAATTTGATTTTAATTTTTTATGAAGTTTCAAATCTGACTCTATAGTGAAAATGATAGCATTTTTCATTATTTTGGCATGCAATTATTAAAAAATGATACAGTAAAATGATATGAACATCACCACAGTAGTACATGGGCACATTCAGAACAAGAGTCTGGTGGAGTTTGCAGAAAACAATTTTATTGTAATTTTTTATGAAGTTTCAAATCTGACTGTATAGTGAAAATGATAGCATTTTTCATGATTTTGGCATGCAATTATTAAAGAATGATACAGTAAAATGATATGAAAATCACCACAGTGGTACGTGGGCACATGTAGAACAAGAGTCTGGTGGAGTTTGCAGAAAAAATTAGATTTAAAAAATTTTATGAATTTTCTAATCTGACTGTATAGTGAGAATATATAATTTCAATGAATTTGGCATGCAATTACTAATAAATTATACAGTAAAATGATATGACAATCACCAAAGTGGTACAGAAGCACATGTAGAACAAGAATCTGGTGGAGTTTGCAGAAAACAATTTGATTCAAAAGTTTTATGAATTTTCAAATCTGACTGTATAGTGAAAAATATATAGTTTTTCATGATTTTGGCATGCAATTATTAAAGAATCATACAGTAAAATGATATGAACATCACCACAGTGGTACGTGGGTACACGTAGAACAAGAGTCTGAAGGAGTTTGCAGAAAACAATTTGATTTTTATTTTATATGAATTTTCCAATCTGACTGTATAGTGAAAAAGATTGCATTCTTCATGATTTGGCGATATATGATTTTTATTTTTTTATTTTTTTGTTCCTCATTTTGGCATGCAAATATTAAAGAATATAACAATGACATGGCAGTTTGGTTTTATCCTAAAAAAAATAAATAACAATTTAGATTCTCTCCACATAAGCAGGATACACAATGCAATAGCAGGAACAGATTGAATGATAACATACACGCTTATAACAATTAAAACGTGAATGAATTCAATCATTCTCATGAATATGAATAAATATGACAACCGAAGAAGGATTTACTCAAATAATTAGGCTGTAGTAATGTATACCACGCATCGCCGAGCAGACGCGCAATGAACTTGAAGCGCAGATGGCGTGACGGCGCTACTCTGAAACGCAGATGGCATTTAATCTTAGTGTTTTAGTAGTTAGTATTTTTGTATACTTATTGATATACATGTTATATCTGAAATACTATTTTGTATTTAAATACCTTTGGAAAAAGGTACACGTATTTTGTATAAATTTAATCTTAGTATTTTTGTATACTTCAGCAGTCCAATAAAGAGGTTGATTGGGAAAAATTATTTGATGTATTTTGAAACTAAATGTATTGAAATACAAAATACAATTTTGCTTTTGAAATACTTGTATCTGAAAAACTATCCATTCATGGTGCTAGGTGTCAATTTACCACAATCAGATGTTCTCACATTGTATTTCTGAAATAGTTATCTAATAATTAAGGATTAGCTTAATATTAAGTGACAGATGTTATACTGAGACTTATCTGTATTAATTTGCTTATCAGGGCGAAGGTAATTGCCGGAGAGAAAAGCATTGTGTCAGTGAGAGTCAGGATGATTGCTCCAGCATCCAAAGTCACAGCCTGGTGAACTTATTTCTTACCACCCCCAACAAACAAACAAACAAACAAACAAACAAAAAATGTCTCTGAAAAGAGTGTTCAATTGTAAAGATAGCACCAATCGCAAATGGCTCACATATTGTGAGGATAACCATACATTGTATTGTTCAGTGTGTTTGGCATTTGCAAGGCCAGATGAAAGTATGTGCCAGATGAAAGCCCGTGACGAGCAGATGCAGGTGTGATTGGGGAGCAGGGAGATTGGGGCAGGGTGGGGAGTGGACTCTGACAGACATGCGAAAGCTGCCCATATTCGGTAGAGTCCATCGGCGTTTGTGTTGGCCGTCCCCGCTCGGTGTTGCACAGTGAAGTTAAAGTCCTCGAGCACGAGGAACCACCCAGTCGCCCTGGCGTTTGTCTCCTTCGCTCGAGCCCTCCATTGCAGGGGAGTGTGGTCAGTAACGAGGGTGAAGTGGTGGCCGAGGAGGTAATACCTGAGCTCCAGGGCTGCCCACTTGATGGCCAACACTTCTCTCTCTACCGTGGCGTACCGTTGCTCTGCGGAGGTCAGCTTTCGTCTTATGTAGATCACCGGGTACCTCTGTACCTCTTCCTCAATGGCATGTCGCCGAGCCTCCCGGACACGGTAAGGCCGCTGCCGGATGATGACCCCAGGTGGTGTGCAAACATCGTGTTCCAGGACATGGGTGTGCCCAGGCTGGGGGAGAACACATCAGAAAACTGGCTGACCAGGTGTTGCAGCTCCGACTTCTGGGTGGCAGAGACCTGGGGTCCGGTCCCAACCCAGCGCTACAGGAGATTGACGTGATAGAGTTGGTCCTCTTTCCTTTTCCTGGCTGCTGCACATGGTAGGTGACAGAGCCGACCTTCTCTGTGACGGTGTACAGCCCCTGCCAGGTGGCCAGGAATTTGCAGACAGCCGTGGGGACCAGAACCAGTATGTGGTCTCCTCGCTGGAACTCCCATGGTTGGGCCATCTGGTTGTAGTGTCGCTGCTGGGCCCATTGAGCTTTGGCGAGATGTTCTCGAATGATGGGCATGAATCGGTCAATTCGCTCTCGCATCTCCTGCACGTGTTCCATGGTGGTTCGGTGCAATGCCGGTTTTTGTTCCCAGGTCTTTCGGGCGGCGTCAAGCAGGCTGCGGGGCTGTCAGCCGAAGAAGAGCTTGAAAGGCGTGAAGCCAGTGGAGGCTTGAGGGACCTGTCAGACACCGAAGGGCACATGAGGTAACATCTTGTTCCAGTCCTGCTTATCTTCGGCCACCAATCGACGCAACATCTGCTTTAGAGTTTGGTTGAATTGCTCAACGAGCCCGTCGGTCTGGGGGTGGTACACCGTGGTGCGGAGCTGCTGCCCTGGTCAGTCAGAATCTGGGAGGGGATGCCGACCCGGCTAAAAAGAAGGAAAAGCTTCTGGGCCCAACAGTGTTTAAAGCAGTCGTCCTCATGCTGCTCCTTTGCAAAACTCCTGACCACAGTCACCTGCTGGTACAGATCAAAGTAGAGATTAGAAGTCGGAGGGGATGACTCACCATCCTTGGGGCTGCCGGAGGCAAGGATCACTGGACGCTGTTGGGACTCCATCTGGGTCTGCCTCAGGGTCTTCCGGGTTGGGCAGTTCCCGGCGGGGCTGGTAGCTTGGGTGACGGCGGCGAGCAAGCACTAAAACCCTGGCCATTCCCTATCAAGGAGGACTGGTACTGGCAGATCCTTGACAAGTCCGAAGTCTACTGGCCAAGCACCGGAAGGCGCAGCAATGGTAGCCCGCCGCACTGGAACCTCGCGGGTGTCTTGGCATTGAATTTGTTTTCCACCTGTTTCTCTCTTTTCCTCTTCTCATTAGAGTGACAAAGTCTTTACATCTCTAGTCTACTTATACATCCTGAGGCCAACACAGACATCACCATACTTCACTAGTGGTCCACAATCACTGACACAACACTTAGTTGTCCCACCACACATAGGCTTTTACTCCACACAGATCTGTGTCAGTCTGCCAACATGCCGCAGACTGCAGACCCCATTGCCCATGGGGAAGATGTGAACATCTGGAATGACAGACAGACGTTATATTTTTATATTAATCCTAATCCTGAGAAGATTCCCGACACAAGATTCAAGCCAGAACAACAACCACAAGGAGCTAGTTAAGATCACCAGCTCCCTAAGCTATGCCTTCACAACCAGCTGAAAGTTCACCCACCTTCAATAGAAGCTAACAAGCTGGAAGTTAATGTTCAAGATCAACTCAAAGCACCCAGCGAGAGGGAGAAGGAAACAACGGAACAAGTTAAAGTGCTCCAAGCAGCCCTGGCAGCAACTCAGCTTGACCAGCAACATGCAACGGCTGCTCAGAAAGATCTGGTAAACAGACTCCAGTATGCCGAACAGCTACTAGAGAAAGCCAAGATAGACATCAGAAACACACAGGATGACTCTAGGACCTCAACAAGCTGTCTGAAAACATCAGCATGTTCAACCCGAACTCCACAGAAGGCCACGACATCCAGTCGTACCTGCAAGATATATAATTTATTCTGGAAATGAGCCCTCATGTGACTGACAGAGACTGGTTATACCTCCTTAGAGCCATGTCCAGTCCCGATGTATGAAACTTCTTTGGTTGACAGCCCAGTCAAACAAAGTCAAACTATCAGCGAGTTTGTTAGGTACTTATTAAAGAGTTTACAGACCCTGAGTCTGAACACGGACTGTTAACTGCCTTGGAAACCAAACAAGGTCGACAAGAGACTCCACAAGCTTACTACAACCTATTCTGACAATCCTACTTTGGTGCACACAACAAATCTGACCTTGAAGAGAATGTAAACTTCAAAAGCTTCTTCCTAAGAAATCTGCTCCCTAGAGTGATCTCAGTGATCAGCCGTGAAACAGTAGGTGCATTCCATTTGACCGTAAATGGACTTCGAAGTGGACTTGACACGGTATTCCGCCATCTTAAGTGAGATTCCAATCCGAAGGGAGTGAACATGTTCAGTTCGAAGGGCACTGCACATGGAACAGGGAATAAGGGAACATCGATACATCACTTCACAGGAAGTGGAGAGCGATTATCGCCCAACTGTCATTGCGCGCAGCACGTCATCACCAGTCAGAATGGTAAACTAACAATGGAGGAATTTACATATGTGTGTAATTATTCATACATTTCATCATTGTTATACAAATGACAGTATTTTTTAACGGTTATTGATTTAAATCTGTGTTTTAATATATAATATACAGTAATTCAAAATAACTATACACACATTCATGCATTCATTCTAGGAATTGAAGTACCCACCAACTGGGTCATGAAGAGACAACGGAGAGGAAACAGTAACCTTGTGGCCATGATATAATCCCATGGATGATTGGTCAGAAGGCATCAATAACACCATCACTAATAACGTTGACACTGCTTTCAAATGGGGGCTTGTCCATCAGTTCACCCACTTTCTTCACCAGCCCTTCTCTTATGCCCTCAGTCACTGGCCCTTCTCCTATGCCCTTAGTCACTGGCCCTTCTCAAATGCCCTCAGTCACTGGCCCTTCTCAAATGCCCTCAGTCACTGGCCCTTCTCAAATGCCCTCAGTCACTGGCCCTTCTCAAATGCCCTCAGTCACTGGCCCTTCTCCTATGCTCTCGGTCACTGGCCCTTCAATCAATCAATCACCTTTATTTATATAGTGCTTTAAACAAAATACATTGCGCCAAAGCACTGAACAACATTCATTTGGAAAACAGTGTCTCAATAATGCAAAATGATAGTTAAAGGCAGTTCATCATTGAATTCATTGATGTCATCTCTGTTCAGTTGAAATAGTGTCTGTTTTAATTTGCAATCAAGTCAACGATATCGCTGTAGATGAAGTGACCCCAACTAAGCAAGCCAGAGGCGACAGCGGCAAGGAACCGAAACTCCATCGGTGACAGAATGGAGAAAAAAACCTTGGGAGAAACCAGGCTCAGTTGGGGGGCCAGTTCTCCTCTGACCAGACGAAAACCAGTAGTTCAATTCCAGGCTGCAGCAAAGTCAGATTGTGCAGAAGAATCATCTGTTTCCTGTGGTCTTGTCCTGGTGCTCCTCTGAGACAAGGTCTTTACAGGGGATCTGTATCTGGGGCTCTAGTTGTCCTGGTCTCCGCTGTCTTTCAGGGCAGTAGAGGTCCTTTCTAGGTGCTGATCCACCATCTGGTCTGGATACGTACTGGATCCGGGTGACTGCAGTGACCCTCTGATCTGGACACAGACTGGATCTGGTGGCCACGGTGACCTCGGAACAAGAGAGAAACAGACAAATATTAGCGTAGATGCCATTCTTCTAATGATGTAGAAAGTACGGTGTTATGTGAAGTGTTCCGGTTCCAGTTTACCTAATTAATGCAGCCTAAAAATCCTTTAACGGATTTGGATATTAAAAGCATATTAGTATGTTATGTGTATGCCAGGTTAAAGAGATGGGTCTTTAATCTAGATTTAAACTGCAAGAGTGTGTCTGCCTCCCGAACAATGTTAGGTAGGTTATTCCAGAGTTTAGGCGCCAAATAGGAAAAGGATCTGCCGCCCGCAGTTGATTTTGATATTCTAGGTATTATCAAATTGCCTGAGTTTTGAGAACGTAGCGGACGTAACGGAGTATAATGTAAAAGGAGCTCATTCAAATACTGAGGTGCTAAACCATTCAGGGCTTTATAAGTAATAAGCAATATTTTAAAATCTATACGATGTTTGATAGGGAGCCAGTGCAGTGTGGACAGGACCGGGCTAATATGGTCATACTTCCTGGTTCTAGTAAGAACTCTTGCTGCTGCATTTTGGACTAGCTGTAGTTTGTTTACCAAGCGTGCAGAACAACCACCCAATAAAGCATTACAGTAGTCTAACCTTGAAGTCATAAATGCATGGATTAACATTTCTGCATTTGACATTGAGAGCATAGGCCGTAATTTAGATATATTTTTGAGATGGAAAAATGCAGTTTTACAAATGCTAGAAACGTGGCTTTCTAAGGAAAGATTGCGATCAAGTAGCACACCTAGGTTCCTAACTGATGACGAAGAATTGACAGAGCAACCATCAAGTCTTAGACAGTGTTCTAGGTTATTACAAGTAGAGTTTTTAGGCCCTATGATTAACACCTCTGTTTTTTCTGAATTTAGCAGTAAGAAATTACTCGTCATCCAATTTTTTATATCGACTATGCATTCCATTAGTTTTTCAAATTGGTGTGTTTCACCGGGCTGCGAGGAAATATAGAGCTGCGTATCATCAGCATAACAGTGAAAGCTAACACCATGTTTCCTGATGATATCTCCCAAGGGTAACATATAAAGCGTGAAGAGTAGCGGCCCTAGAACTGAGCCTTGAGGTACTCCATACTGCACTTGTGATTGATATGATACATCTTCATTCACTGCTACGAACTGATGGCGGTCATATAAGTACGATTTAAACCATGCTAATGCACTTCCACTGATGCCAACAAAGTGTTCAAGTCTATGCAAAAGAATGTTGTGGTCAATTGTGTCAAACGCAGCACTAAGATCCAATAAAACTAATAGAGAGATACACCCACGATCAGATGATAAGAGCAGATCATTTGTAACTCTAAGGAGAGCAGTTTCAGTACTATGATACGGTCTAAATCCTGACTGGAAATCCTCACATATACCATTTTTCTCCAAGAAGGAATATAATTGTGAGGATACCACCTTTTCTAGTATCTTGGACAGAAAAGGGAGATTCGAGATTGGTCTATAATTAACTAGTTCTCTGGGGTCAAGTTGTGGCTTTTTTATGAGAGGCTTAATAACAGCCAGTTTGAAGGTTTTGGGGACATGTCCTAATAACAATGAGGAATTAATAATAGTCAGAAGAGGACCTATGACTTCTGGAAGCACCTCTTTTAAGAGCTTAGATGGTATAGGGTCTAACATACATGTTGTAAGTTTAGATGATTTAACAAGTTTATACAATTCTTCCTCTCCTATAGTAGAGAATGAGTGGAACTGTTCCTCAGGGGGTCTATAGTGCACTGTCTGATGCGAAACTGTAGCTGACGGCTGAATGGCTGCAATTTTATCTCTAATAGTATCGATTTTAGAAGTAAAGTAGTTCATAAAGTCATTACTGCTGTGGTGTTGGGAAATGTCAACACTTGTTGAGGCTTTATTTTTCGTTAATTTAGCCACTGTATTGAATAAATACCTGGGGTTATGTTTGTTTTCTTCTAAAAGAGAAGAAAAGTAATCAGATCTAGCAGTTTTTAATGCTTTTCGGTAGGATATGCTACTTTCCCGCCAAGCAATACGAAATACCTCTAGTTTTGTTTTCCTCCAGCTGCGCTCCATTTTTCGGGCTGCTCTCTTTAGGGTGCGAGTATGCTCATTATACCATGGTGTCAAACTGTTTTCCTTAACCTTTCTTAAGCGTAAAGGAGCAACTGTATTTAAAGTGCTAGAAAAGAGAGAGTCCATAGTTTCTGTTACATCATCAAGTTGTTCTGAGGTTTTGGATATGCTAAGGAATTCGGATACATCTGGAAGATAACTTAAAAAGCAGTCTTTTGTGGTAGAAGTGATGGTTCTTCGATACTTGTAACAAGAAGTAGAATTTACAATTTTGGCTATATGAAGTTTACACAGAACTAAATAATGATCTGAGATATCATCACTTGGCTGAATAATTTCAACACTATCAACATCAATTCCATGTGACAGTATTAAATCTAGAGTATGATTTCGACAATGAGTAGGTCCTGAAACGTGTTGTCTAACACCAATAGAGTTCAGAATGTCTATAAATGCTGATCCCAATACATCTTTTTCATTATCGACATGGATATTAAAATCACCAACTATTAAAACTTTATCTGCAGCCAGAACTAACTCAGATGTAAAATCACCAAACTCTTTAATAAAGTCTGTATGGTGCCCTGGTGGCCTGTATACAGTAGCCAGTACAAACATAACAGGGGATTTATCATTAACATTGGTTTCTCTGGATAATGTTATATGAAGCACCATTACTTCAAACGAGTTATACTTGAAGCCTGCCCTCTGAGAAATCCTGAAAACGTTATTATAAATTGAAGCAACTCCTCCCCCTTTGCCTTTTAGACGCGGCTCGTGTTTATAACAATAATCTTGGGGGGTGGACTCATTTAAAATAATGTAATCATCAGGTTTTAGCCAGGTTTCTGTCAAGCAGAGCACATCTATATTATGATCAGTTATCATATTATTTACAAAAAGTGTTTTCGTAGAAATGGATCTGATATTTAATAAGCCAATCTTTATAATTTGTTTATCCATATTGCATTTGTTTTTTATTTGTTGAACCTCAATTAAATTGTTAACCTTAACTTGGTTTGGACGTTTTTTGTATTTTCTAGTTCGGGGAACAGACACAGTCTCTATAGTGTGATATCTAGGTGAAAGAGTCTCTATGTGCTGAGAATTAACTGACCTCTGTGATGGGAGGCAGCTAGCAGACGGTCGGTTTAGCCAGTCTGTCTGCTTCCTGACCTGGGCCCCAGTTAGTCAAGTATAAACACTAAGACTATTTGCCATATTTCTAGACAGAAGAGTGGCGCCACCCCAGGAGGGATGAAGACCATCTCTTTTAAACAGGTCAGGTCTGCCCCAAAAGCTCGTCCAATTGTCTATAAAACCTATGTTATTCTGTGGGCACCACTTAGACATCCAGCCATTGAGTGATGACAATCTGCTATGCATCTCATCACCACGGTAAGCAGGGAGGGGACCAGAGCATATTACAGTGTCTGACATCGTGCTTGCAAGTTCACACACCTCTTTAAAGTTATTTTTAGTGATCTCCGACTGGCGAAGTCGAACATCATTAGCGCCGGCATGAATAACAATCTTACTGTATTTACGTTTAGCATTAGCCAGCACTTTTAAATTTGCCAAGATGTCAGGCGCTCTGGCTCCCGGTAAACATTTGACTATGGTGGCTGGTGTCTCTATATTCACGTTCCGTACAATAGAATCGCCAATAACTAGAGCACTTTCATCAGGTTTCTCAGTGGGTGCATCACTGAGTGGGGAGAACCTGTTTAATGTTTTGATCGGAACAGAAGAGCGGTGTTTTGACCCACGACTACGCTGCCTCACCGTCACCCAGTTGCCCTGCTGCAGGGGCTCTGCTGGAACCGGACAATGTACAGGAATCCCTGAGCTAGACGCATCCAAAGCCATATCTAGAGCCCTAACATTCTTACTGTCCTCAATTAAAGTTTGGATGCGTGTCTCTAATTCTGAAATCTTCTCTGTCAGCCTAACTGTTTCCCTGCATTTATCACATGTGAATCCCTCATCAGCGACAGAGATAGATAAACTGTACATGTGGCAAGAGGTGCAAATAACAATTGTAGGAGAAGCCATTACTCACCGTGCTTGATGAAATATTCTCACTGCGGTTGTTTGATGACCTTGTGGAAAACTGCAGCGTGAGAGAGGAGAGGAGAGGAGAAAAGAAAACGCTAATGACAAGCTAACGAGTGCTAACGCTTTGCAGGTGTGCTGCAGTCACGGAAGAGTGAACGATCAAAGTTAATCTGATAAGATTGATCGGTAATATCAGAAATATGGTGTGAATTAAGTTATATTTTACAATTAAAAAAAAACAAAACAAACAGACAGTGATAGTAAGAAAGATTATAAAGAAAAAATATAAAATAAAAACAGCTACATGGAGCTATGATTAGCTACAGAAGGCCAACAGGAAGTAGAGAAAACACTGTCCAACAGCGACACCAACAGGCACCAGGACACCAACAGGCGAAATACCACCGCGAAATACCACAGAAAAATACAAGAGGCCCTTCTCCTATGCCCTCAGTCACTGGCCCTTCTCCTATGCCCTTAGTCACTGGCCCTTCTCAAATGCCCTCAGTCACTGGCCCTTCTCCTATGCTCTCGGTCACTGGCCCTTCTCCTATGCCCTCTGTCACTGGCCCTTCTCCTATGCCCTTAGTCACTGGCCCTTCTCAAATGCCCTCAGTCACTGGCCCTTCTCCTATGCTCTCGGTCACTGGCCCTTCTCCTATGCCCTCTGTCACTGGCCCTTCTCCTATGCCCTCAGTCACTGGCCCTTCTCCTATGACTTTGGTCACTGGCCCTTCTCCTATGCCCTTAGTCACTGGCCCTTCTCCTATGCTCTCGGTCACTGGCCCTTCTTCTATGCCCTCGGTCACTGGCCCTTCTCCTATGCCCTCGGTCACTGGCCCTTCTCAAATGCCCTCGGTCACTGGCCCTTCTCAAATGCCCTCAGTCGCTGGCCCTTCTATCAGATCTAGCATTCCTCCTACCAGGTGAAAAAAACATGTGGCAACTGAAATTGTAATGAGGAATGATTGAAATGATTTACTGACATTAATGAGAGGTTTTTAAATCTATTCGAGTCTTCTTTGAAAAAATAAGATCCTGTCTCTAAGGCATTCTTCTCTTTCTATATCTGTTTTTACATTTTGTTTACATTGTAAGTAATATTTATTAAGGTTTTTACACAAACATACACACAAAGGTTTATTCATTTATTTATGGAGAGCTGTATGTAGCTGTTAATTTATTCTTGTTTATGAAAATATATTCACATGTACAAATGATTACTTAATGGTATGCAGTAACATTCAGATTGAGTATGTACAACAATTAACATTAAATAAAAATGTCATTTGTTCACAGATTCATTTATCCAATCTTATATATTCAAATAAAAAAATTCAATATTATCTTAAAGTTGTTTATGAGAACTAAATATCAGATAGTTTCAGAATTAGAAATGAACCAACTATATTGCATTTTTTGTCTATTTAAATTAATTATGGTAAATCTAATTCTCATTCCTTAATCATAGTCATGGTGTTGCAAGACGATGTGTCTTTGCACAGGAGCTGAACCAAAGCTGCAAGCTCATCTCTTGTGGCTGATCCTCTACTTTCTGCCACATGATGTGATGGTCTGGTAGGCTCCATCAGCTCATCCACAATATCTTCAACTCCAAGGCAGATGTTATGCAGCATTGTACAGGCAACTACCACTTTTGGGACAACCAACTGATCCTGAGGAAGAGCCTGAAGAAAGATGGCTCTCCACCGACACTTCATCCTGCCAAAAGATGTCTCAATAATCCACTTTGCCCTGGAATGATGTCTATTGAACCTGGCCTGCACTGGTCCCTATAGTGGTTCCCTGTAAAGTGTTATAATTCTGATGGGATTGTCAATGCAGGGATATCCACCATCACCTAACAAAAAGTGTCCACGGGTGGGGAAGGCCCCAAGCTGGTAAACTGGGCTGCACCGCAGGACTCAGGCACCCAGGGTATCCACAGAACACATCAATAAACCTGCCAGTGTGGTCACAGATTGCTTGCAATACAACAGAATGAAAAAGTTTTCTGTTGAAGTAACAGTTGGCATCTCTCACTGGGGCTTTTATGCATATTTGGCAACCATCTATAGCACCCAAAGCCCCCAGGAAAGCATTGTGATTTGCCAACCTGGCAAAACCTTCACTTACTGCCTTCCTTGCATCTTCTGTGGATGGGAGTTTTATTATATTGCCTCTGTGGTGCAGGAGGGACCCAAGTACCGCTCTTACTATGCAGAAGACTGTGGTCTTCGGTATAGAGAATGCCCGGCAGACAACTTTGTAGGAGGTACCACAAGCCAACCAGAATACGAGTACCAGCACCTTTATGGTTTGCCCCCAACCATGGTGTCGATCCTCATGAAGCATTCTCAGGAGTTTATTCAGGGATTCACAACTACGGTGATAATCAGGTCTGGTGTCATTTTCTTCATCAAAAAACAAAGCACTGGCACAGTAGGGTTCATTTGAATGTTGGTTGCAGGATTTACATCCTACAAAATTAGATGCAGGGCCACACATTAATCAACTTTAATAAACTTGTGACGTCATTCATTCATTCTATTCAGAGTTACTGATATAAATGTACATGGTTATATGCAAATGTTTATTAACTGGGCTATATTGTGTAAAAGAAATTGAGATATAGTGCCAGAAACCATATAAAAAGTGGGTTCATGTTAAATTATATAATTATAAACCATATAAAAAGTGGATTTGTTATATTATTATCAATTAAAAGTAGATTTGTTAAATTATTATCAATTAATAATTAAATAATAATAACTTAACATATACCTACTTCTTATATGGTTTCTGGCAATAAAACAATTATTTTTTCACTGTGCTAAACTAACAAGTTACAAATCTGTCCAGGTGGTGGAGCTCTTAACTTACTCGCTCAAAAAAAAACTGCTTCGCTAATATTCATTACGGACTGTAAAAAGGTATGATAATGTAAAAGCGACTAGAAGCAGATGAGGCTCTGCCATTTTCTTCATTTGACTTTATTTACCTCAGTGTTTACTATACGGCTGTGTACGGGAAGAAGGCGCATGAGACGCTATGCAATTATATGACCATTTATTAAAAACACATTTATACATAGTTAACCAAATAAAAGTTTATTTTCATATTTGCATGACAGTTACAGCAGGGCTTCAATTCTGTTAACAGTCAAGTAATAGCAGCAATAGTCAATTAAAGTGTATAATAAACATACGTTTTCCATTATATAGTACTCAATGTTTTTTTTATTGTATAGTGTACTTATTTTAAATGTGATTGTAAATAATAATTAAAATATGAATGTAGTCTTATATATTTGTTGTATCATAATCTGCGCGACCCCATCGTTGACTTTCTGTGATGAGGTTTGCAGAGAGTTCCAAATGAGCGGTTATTGTCAGTGAAGTCCACTTCAACTGATATACCATGCTCAGGGAGTAGGGAGCAGTGAACACTATGTAGGGACACTATCGAATGGTAAGCACCAAGTGATTTTGTTCAAATTCCCTTTGAGCTAAATTGACCTGTTTCCCTTACAGCGGTAATGTTGATCTGTGATGTGTCTCTTGGCACACAGCATTGTGGCTACAATCAGTTTTTAATAATACTGTATGCTTTCTTTTAAAGGGGGGGAAGTGAAATGCTAATTTTCACTCAATCTCCTGTTAATCTTGAGTACCTATAGAGTAGTACTGCATCCTTCATATCTCCAAAAAGTCTTTAGTTTTATTATATTTATAAGAGAAAGATAGTCTGTACCGTTTTTTTTTCCGAAAAAAAAACATGAGCGGCTAGAGGCATGACGTGTGGGCGGAGCTAAAGAATCACAAGCGGGAGTAGGCTTTTGCGTTGAAAGCGTCTGGAAGCTGTGACATTACAGTGAGGAAAAAACCATCATCCAAAACAAACCATGGCTAACAGTCAGATTCAGCCGTTTATTTATTATCCAGAATCAGATCCCGAGGCTGAAATTGAACAAGAGCAGCAGCAGCAACGACTACAGCAGGACGTCTCTATGTGGTATGTATTGAAACTGTATATATTTGCTTATCGGTTTTGGAAAATGACTAAGTTCAACTTTATGTCGTCTTTTTTTTTTTCTCTTTAAAGGTGTACATGTGGAAAGTGCAGTTTGATGATGTCGTTTTTACACGTCGATAGTTAAGTTAACAACACAGAGATATTTGAAGCAGTTTTACTCACCGCCTGCGGTTCCAATACACGATCGTGACCCTTTTTCGTTGGGACTGCATCATTCTTAAGAAATAAACGATATGCAAATCCGGCGTCAAAGTGGGCCTTGTTTGTAAAACAAGCATCTTCGAAATGCAGGGAACAAACACTTGCACAACTCCGTTGATGCTCTGTAAAAATAAACTCCATCCACTGGTCCCTTAATGCAGTTTTTTTTTTTTTTGGTAATCTGTGCAGGGTTGTCTTGCCCTGGCAACCAAAAACACACTTCTTTTGTGACATTTCGCGATGCTCTCGCTCTGATCAGTGAATGTCTCTGCTCTGCTCTACGGGAGCGTGCGCTCTTCCGGCAGACGTGCCCTCAGGACCCATATAAGGAAATTCCGCTCCATCTTACGTCTCACAGAGCCATACTCGAAAAAAACTTTCCGAAGCTTGTGACAAACCGGAAGGTTCAAACGTACAACTTAATTTTTGAAACATTGTCCATGTTTAGCATGGGAGTCCAACTCTTTAACAGTGTAAAAAACTCAGTATGCATGAAATAGCATTTCACCCCCCTTTAAACTAAATTATTATTATTATTATTTTGAATTAATTCAAATAAATATTTCAAGAAAAAATTTACACTTAAAAAAAATCTAAATGACGGTGTCAAGGTGGGAAAGTGTTGTAACTGGTGTTGCGGATTAAAACCAGTTACACAGTCAACCGCAGCAAGCCTACTGAATACTAGTGTTAGACTAGTTAGTAGAAAACTAACTAGTTAGTAGAAAGCCAAAAAGTAGCAATAATAGTTATTTATTTTAGTTAACATATTCTATGATAAATTTAAACACATACTTATTGTAAACTAATGGAACACTGGGTCATGAATATTGTCTCAAAAGTCGTGGAAAATTATTGGTATGAAATGTGTACGAACCAAGTCAACCTCAGTGTCCTCGGCTCAGATGAAGGAAGTTTATGGAGACTCCTATGTTCGTTGGGCCATCCCAAAACACAACACTTGTAATGCTTCTTTACAAGTGCTTGTTTAACATTGCAGCAACAGCAAAAAAACAAAAAACAAAAAAAAAAACAGTAATGGAGAACTGCTGCTTCTCACTCAGGGCTGTGAATGTCAATAGGGCAAAGAGCATAACAAGTGGCAGGACTTTTTCCCTATGGTGACGTGTACATAGGGAGAATTTGAAACCGCTCGTTTGGAGAGACTGTTCATAATTTATTGGTATTAAAATAAAACTTAGTGGGTAGATTTTTAACATAGGCTGGTTGTTTTCACACACTGCTGCCAGACAACTGTGTTCAAACACCTTAAAAAGTTATTTATGCATAATAGGTCCCCATTAAGGAATTTATTTGTTAGTCTTTACATCATAGTATATGCATGTTTTCTTACGAGATAAGAAATTGATCTTACTTGGTTGAGTGGATAATTGTTTTTTTCACATTTTTTGAGTTTATGCACACTGTGCTGTTTCCATCCAACATGTTTTTAACC
Organism: Carassius auratus; assembly: GCF_003368295.1. Lineage (NCBI taxonomy): Eukaryota > Metazoa > Chordata > Actinopteri > Cypriniformes > Cyprinidae > Carassius > Carassius auratus. Next base: position 5,112,676 of record NC_039246.1, on the reverse strand, counting down.
CTTGTGGATTGTTCAAATTCACTACCCTTCCGAGTTGTTCGGGATGAAAACATCCACTCAATTAAACTGCTGTAAAAATTGATCAGATTCATATTTTTTTTCCATTTTTTTTGCATAAATCTATTAATCAACCTCAGTCCTGATCAAAACTACCAAATGTTTTTAAAAAAAATAAAATAAAACAAGATTTTAACTCTTTAATTGCCAAGTTCATAAATGATGTCACTGATTTTGGGGGAAAAAAACACACAAAATGACTTATATTCAATATATAAGTAATTGTGGCTGGAATTTTTTTTCACTTTTTATAACAGTCTTGGGCATGTCAAAGATTAGTAGAAACATTGGCTTTGATGCATTTTTAGTTTTTGTGCAGCATTAGATTAAATTTATTTCTCCCTAATTTGTTGTTGGTGGCTGTTTTTGCCCCATTGACTTCCATTATGATAAAATTTTTTGATTGCAAAGCCATGACACTATGTAATCATGCATTCTTGATTGTTTGTGGTTTTCCCTTTTGGGAAGAGGTAAAATTTGTTAATTTTACAGTTGATCACTAGGTGGAACCATTAACCCTTTAAATAGGCCTGTGCAAAAAAAGCTTAGTTTCTGACTTGTATATGAAGCTATATGGAGTATTACAGCATATTATATTGAGTTTGTATGTGTGTGTGTGTGAGAAAGAGAGAGAGAGTGCGTGTGAGAGAGACCTTTGCGCACTTACCTTAATGTATTTCAGAAAATCACAATGTACACCTCAGCTCTTAGAACTACATGGAGTAAACAAAAGTTTATTTATGCACCTGCTGCCTTTTAATGGTGTTGAAAGTATTTGGTTGTTAAGTGATGATGTAAGAAGCATTGTTTCCGGGTCCAGGCCTCAACTCGCTTCACTTGAGAATATGACCTCAGCAGCGGTTTATGAGCACTGTTTATTCATATTGATAATTTAAGTTAAACGCTTTCAAACTTACAATATACACTACAGTCTCAGTGCTCACAGAGTCCCAAACACAAATAATTTTTATATTTTTTTTATATTAATATTTTAATTGTCTGGCTATCTGGTACTTCGGTATGGAGTTAAAGGTTAATATTTTAACTTTTTCGCTAGTATTCTATAACATTGTGAGTTTATATTAGCACCTTTTGTTGTTTTCTCGTGGTAACTGATAGAGCGTTTGGACACAGAAGCGCTGCTACGTGACGTCAGACTTAAGCGAATAGACAAAACAAAAGCAAAGTACGTGGATTTAAACACTTGCATGCCGTCGTGCTGGATATTTAATGGTAAGAAGAAGCAAGCAACATGAGAAAGGACTTGACTTTTACCAAAGTTTTAGAAATGATTATGTAGCGTGACCCCTCCAGCGAGCTGCAGCTTATTTGAAGTTGGTATAGCATTTTGGTTCATAATACATTATGTTCATAAATTTGATGCAAAGTAGATTTTTTTTTACAGGATTTTAAGGTTTTAAACTGGCTTTACCATCAAGAAAAGACGAGTATTTCACACACAGGCCATCTGTACTTTTCACCATCAAAAGGCAGCAGGTGAATAAACACACTTCTTTTTTTATTGTTTACTCCATGTAGTTCTGAGAGCATGAGGTGCATATTTTGATTTTTTCAGATACTGTACATCAAGGTAAGTGCACAAAGGTCTCTCTCACACCCTCTCTTTCTCTCTCTCTCTATCACACACACACACACACACACACACATACATACTATAATTTGCTATTATACTCCATATAACTCCATACAAGCCAGAAGCTAGGCCTTTTTTTGCACAGGCCTATCTAAAGGGTTAATGATCCCACCTAGTGATCAACTGTAAAAAAAACAAAAAACAAATGTTACCTCTTCCCAACAGGGAAAACCACCAACAATCAAGAATCTCACACACACAAAAAACACTATAATTTGCTGTTATACTCCATATAACTCCATATACAAGCCAGAAACCAAGCATTTTTTTGCACAGGCCTATTTAAAGGGTTAATGGTCCCACCTAGTGATCAACTGTAAAAAAAATTTTTTTTTACCTCTTCCCAAAAGGGAAAATGCATATGGTGTCATGGCTTTGCAATCAAAAAATTTCGTTATAATGGAAGTCAATGGGGCAAAAACAGCCACCAACAACAAATTAGGGAGAAAAAATTTAAATCTAATGCTGCACAAAAACTAACAATGCATCAAAGCCAATGTTGCTACTAATCTTTGACATACCCAAGACTGTTATAAAAGGTAAAATAATATCCAGTCCACAATCACTTTTTATATTGAAAATATGTAATTGTGTTTTTTCCCCAAATCAGAGACATCATTTATGAACTTGGTCATTAAAAAGTTAAAATCTAGGATTTTTTTTTTTTATTTGGTAGTTTTGATCAGGACTGAGGTTGATTAATAGATTTATGCAAAAAATTTTGAAAAAAATATTTATCTGATACATTTTTACAGCAGTTTAATTTAGTGGATGTTTTCATCCACGAACAACTTGAGAGGGTAGTGAATTTGCCCACAGTGTACCGTTGAGTTTTTGAAAAATTTTCCCAAAATATGGGTCAAAATAAGATTTGTCACCAAAAATTATTCCATTAGCTAAAACACAGAGAAAGCTGTGGCCAAAATAAGACTCAACTTTACCCCCTAGTGGACGAAAACGTCCCCAACAACCCACAAGGGTTAATGTGATATCCAAAAATGCTCATAACCATAGGTGGATGGAAACATATTAAGTCAGCTAGCACCAGGGATGGGACAAAAAAAAAATCGATTCATTAACATTTGCGAAATTTTTTAATTACAATTAAAAACAAAACAACATTTTCTGAAAACCAGAATCTAAATAAATAAATATATATATATTTTTAATCGCAATACATATTGTTTTGGCACCCAAGTATCATGATAGTATCGGATCGGGAGGTAGGTGTAACGTCCCATCCTTACTAGCCACAGGAGTACATGTGGACAAAAGAAAATAAAAAGCCTCATGGTGAAGCATAAAGAGGTCAAGGATGCAAGTAAAAGTAGTAGTCGTGGTGTCAGTCAGACAACGTTTCTTATTATATGCTTTAACAAAGAAACAAGGTATCATGACTTAACATGTGTATTTAAATGTAAAAAAATATATATTTAGTATACTTATATACAGAGTACAACTGAATTTTCTTTGAGAAAGAATACACAGATGATTTTAGAAATGGCTCCTTTTTCTAAACCTCTTGTCACTCTGGGGAAAACACTAATTTCTTACCCAGAATAAGTTCACAAATGGCATTTCATGCTGCTTTGACAAACTCCTCTCAAACAGAATATACTAGCAATGTCTCTCTTCAGTGTGACTCTCTTTCCACAGTGATGGAACATAAAACTAGTTTCTTTTCAGAATTTTAATGATTCTTAAGGTGATTCTTGTCTATTTGCACTAATGACAATTATAACGTTTTGGAGTTTAATGAATTTTCATGTGTTTTTTAAGGTTTTCTTTTTTAGGGAAACCCTTCCCACACAGTTCGCAGGTGAAAGGTTTCTCTCCAGTGTGAATTCTCATGTGAATATTAAGGCTGTTTTTCTGTGTAAAACTCTTTCCACACTGATTACATACAAATGGCTTCTCTCCGGTGTGAATTCTCATGTGACCCTTTAGACCGCTATTTAATAAGAAACTCTTTTCACACAGTTCGCAGGTGAAAGGTTTCTCTCCAGTGTGAATTCTCATGTGAATATTAAAGCTGTTTTTCTGTGTAAAACTCTTTCCACACTGATTACATACAAATGGCTTCTCTCCGGTGTGAATTCTCATGTGACCCTTCAGACCGCTATTTAATGAGAAACTCTTTTCACACAGTTCGCAGGTGAAAGGTTTCTCTCCAGTGTGAATTCTAATGTGACCCTTAAGGCTTCCTTTATGCCCGAAACTCTTTCCACACTGAGGACAAGTATAAGGTTTCTCTCCAGTGTGAATGATCATGTGGGTTTTAAGGCAGTGTATCTGTGTAAAACTCTTTCCACACTGAGGGCAGATTAATGGCTTCTTTTCATTGTGATTTATCATGTGAACCTTAAGACCGTTACTAAATGAGAAACTCTTCCCACACAGTTTGCAGGTGAAAGGTTTCTCTCCAGTGTGAATTCTCATGTGGATATTAAGGCCGTTTTTATGTGTAAAACTTTTTCCACACTGATCACATACAAATGGCTTCTCTCCAGTGTGAATTCTCATGTGACCTTTAAGACCGTTATTTAATGAAAAACTCTTTCCACACAGATCGCAGGTGAAAGGCTTCTCTCCAGTGTGAACTCTCATGTGAATATTAAGTTTTTCTTTAAACGTGAAACTCTTCCCACACTGAAGGCAGGTGAATGGCTTCTTTCCGATGTGAATTTTCAAGTGGACAGTGAGGCATTTTTTCTGTGTAAAACCCTTTCCACACTGAGAGCAGGTGAATGGCTTCTCTCCAGTGTGAACTCTCATGTGAGTCTTTAGTCTTCCTTTAAACGTGAAACCTTTTCCACACTGAGGGCATATCAATAGTTTCTTTTCAATGTGAATTTTCATGTGAGTCTTAAGATCTCCATTGTGTGAGAAATTCTTCAAACACTGTTGGCAGGTGTAAGTTCTCTCTCCAGTGTGAATTCTCCTGTTGGGATTAAGGTTTGTAGTTTCTGTTTTTTGAGTTTGTGAGGAAGTTTTTTTAGTCTGTGAGCAACTAATAGATTTCTCTTCAGTTTTGAAATCATGCTGTTTCTCATTCTGATCTTTGCCGTCTGTTTCATTCAGTTCCGTACTTTCCTCATTCAGCGCCATCAGGTCTGAGGTAAAAATAGACAAAGTTAAAACCAGTTTAATGTTACTAAGCAGCACATTCTAACATTTAGTATAGTTCTATCAATCTATTTAAAAAAACAATTTTACATTTAAGGGTTTCTGCATTTTTTTAAGTTCAAATGTAGAGTTCATATTAGTTAAAAAAAATTCCCCATATTTGAAATTATATGAACCTCATGAGTTCCTATTTCCAATCTGGATAAAATATCAAGAAAAATTAGACTCCTGCTAATATTTTTATGAGACTATGTCTACACCTCCCACCCTCCAAATATAAGAAAATATATTTACCAACAGTATTGAAGGCTTCTACAAACTATTTAGTCATTAAACATACCACTGCATAGTTTTTTTCAATTATAAAACACTAGACAGAAACTTAGACATCATATAAGTGATTTATTTGAGCACTAGAAAAATACAATGAGAATAATTTGAGTAAGAAAAATAAGAATAAGATTTAACTTTGTTTGCCAATTACAGAAAATCCTGAAATTGCTAGAAATGCAGTATTTACAATAAATACAATGCAAACAAGTGCTGATGTGCTGATGGCCACTTATACATATGGTAATAACACAAATGTGCCATAAAGTAAATAATCCAATCTCTCTATTCATATAGATGCATTCACTTTGATAGTCGTGATCATACAGTAATAGCGAGCTGATTTGGGCTGATTTGCAATCAAACAGATTGTAATCATGCAGATACATTCACATTCAACATAAAACACACTCACATATATAAAAACTGTTGAACAAGAAAACAAACAATCGCTATAAGTTCCGCCTCCATCAGCTGACAGGTGTGTCAGAGCGCACCACGAGCCCTCAGGAGAGAGCGCCAAAATTTAAATATACTATCTTTAACCTATCTTTCATTCATTGTTTTTTCCGATGGATTGTCTCATTCTGTTTGTGACACTGTCCGCTGCAAAACCATGCCGTTTTTTTACTACCAAGTCGCAGTGTACGACCCTGAGTTATTCCATAATGGACACAAACAATTCTGTTGTTGGAGAACTGAAATGTAAACAAAGGAATTATGATCCATATTACAACGTTATTGCTTCGTTGGACTAAACGTGCTCCATGAGATGTCGTTCAGTGGACCCTTACCTTTCTAAATAAACCGGGATTTACAGCTGTGGATGTGTTTATGACTCGTTATTACGACGGATCTGGTATGTACAGCGTTTCCATTGTTTATGTTTTCATGTGTACTGCTTACACAAATGTAGCATATACAGTTTTTATGAGCTTTCAATTGAAAAAAAGCGATCTGTCATCAATGCTTGAGGCTTAGATCTTTATAATGATAAATAGTTTGTCAAGATTAAAAATGTCCCGTTTTATTTAATATATTCGTAAACACTGACACGTGCAAGTTTAGGGGCGTTCAGGAAGCCAGTGTTCTGGTGCTGGCTGACAGGTTAACATGGGATGCCAAAGCAGGAACCAAGTGAGGCTCAGAGCTGGTGTGGTTCCTTCCGTGCAGACAGCAGCTTCTTTGAGTCTGCTGCCATCAGCCTGTGGTTAGGGCGCCGACGGGAAACATGATGATCATCGATCTGTCTTAGATGCTGCTTGACGAAAATGTCAACTGTCCAATGGCCTTCGAAGAGCATCAAAGGAAAAGGAAAGGAAGACGCTGGAAAAACAGCTGGCTGGAAAACTAAAGGAAACTAAACTTTCTTTAATAGGCCCTACCCTGTTTTGCCTTACCTTTGATTAGCAAGTTATTGTTTTCACACTGTATCTTGTTGTCCGTTGCACTTGAATTTTTGCACTTGAATTTCCGTTGTATTTCCCTTTCAGTCGGTCACTCTCGAAGCCATGACGGTGACCAATGCAAAATGGGATGTCACTTTGATAGACCAATCTAGTTTTAGTGTAAACTAAATGAGCCAATACATATTGGCATGCAATTATTGCATCCAGCTGCTGCTGATCACAGCGTGAGTATATAAGAGGGCAGCAGGTACGGCTGTGGTTCCACTGGTCCCGCTTGTACGGTTTTTAAGCACCTGGTCAGTGCTACCCAGCCCGTCTCTCTGGCTTCTGCTGACCCCCAAGTTCTGTGGTGTCCGCTTCACTGCAGTGAAAGCGTCCAATGCCCCTGTTTTGCGGGAAGAGATTGCAGTCCTACTGGCGAAGGACACGATAGAGCCGGTCACTCCAGCTGATATGAAGACAGGGTTTTTACAGCTCTTACTTCATTGTACTAAAGAAAGGACGGTGGATTACGACCGATCTTGGATCATCTTGGATCTGCGAGTTTTGAATTGGGCCCTTCACCAGCTACCGTTCAAGATGTTGACACAGAAATGCATTTTTTGGTTGTGTCCATCCCCAAGATTGGTTTGCAGCAATCGACCTGAAGGACGCATACTATCATGTAAACCCACGCCCTGTGGTCAGATCTTGCATTTCTCCGGGCAGGGGTGCCCCTAGAACAGATCTCCAGGCATGCTGTGGGTTACACAGATGCCTCCACTACTGAGAGTATGACGAGCATGCAGTCTCAAGGGTTTGGATGGGTCCGCAGCTGCAGTGACACATCAATTGCCTAGAGTTGTTAGCAGTGCACCTTGCCTTGAACCGTCTCAAAGGTCTTTTATGAGGCAAGCATGTGCTGGTCCGAACGGACAACACAGCGACCGTTACGTACATCAACCGACAAGGTTGTCTGCGCTCCCGTAGCATGTAAAAACTCGCCCGCCACCTCCTCATTTGGAGTCGGAAGGTTCTGAGATCACTTCGTGCCATTCACATCCCGTGCCTGCTCAACCATACAGCCGACGAGCTGTCTCGAGCAATGCTACTGGGAGAATGACGCTTTGAAGTGGAGCCTGTTCGTCAAGTGGTGTTCTTTTCACCAAGAAAACCCCCCAAGGGCTGCCGCAAGGGCTGGAGCGAAGGCTGTCTCCCTCCACCCTCTAAGTCCAGGTTGCCGCTATTGCTATGTACCACAATCCCGTGAATGGGAAGTCTTTGGGTAAGCATGACCTCATCGTCAAGTTTCTTGCATTCATGCATTCAGTTGAGCTAAAATTTTTTTCATTTAAAACTCTTGCACTGGCCTCCATGAAGAGGGTAGGGGACCTGCATGCATTTTCAATCGACAATTCATGCCTAGAGCTTAGGCTGGCTGACTCCCAGGTAATCCTGAGGCCCCAGCCTGGCTACATGCCCAAGGTTCCCACTACACCCTTCAAAGACCAAGTGGTGAACCTGTAAGCGCTGCCCCTGGAGGAGGCAGACCAAGCCCTGGCTTTGCTCTGTCCCGTCCGAGCATTGACATGCTACGTAGACTGGACACAAAGCTTCAGGACCTCAGACCAGCTCTTTATCTGTTACGGAGACCGGCAGAAGGGGAGGGTTAGGCTCAGGGTGTGCCCTGCCTGTTCAGTTTGCGAGCTTACTTAACTAGAAGTGTTGCATCCTCCTGGGTGCTGGCTCATTGCGCCTCGGTGACAGATATCTGTAGAATTGCATGCTGGGCAACCCCTAACACGTTCGCTAGGTTCTATAGCATTCGTGTAGAACCAGTATCCTGTGTATCAAATGGGTAGTGGCACTGAGAGGCCCCGGTTAGTGTCGGCTTGCTTAAACTGCTTAAAGTGCAAGGTTCAATGTTGAGACCTAAATGGAACTTGTATGTGTATAGTCCACGGTATAGCCTTAGAGCCCGTGTTTCCCCGGCAGACTTCTGCCTTCCCAAGATGGTGTTTAATACCTAAGATTTCTCCATATACACCTAAACGAATGCTATATGTGTATTTGCTCCCGAGACCTCTTTCGGGAAGGATGGGGCTTCCGCAGCGTCCCTGTTTCAAGCTGAACGGGTACGTTTTCCCAGTGTTATCCAATCTCACCCAGTGAGGTAGTGCTTTGACAATAGTGAGTGTAATTTTAACCCGGCCTACACCTAATAGGGGCGCAGGCTGCTTTTTTTTATTTTTTTTTGCACTTGTGTTGTTAATTGCAGTTTTTTCCCCAACTCAACAGCCTAAAGTGAGCTTCCGTGCCAATTTAAGTTACTGATAGTGTTATTCATGCCATGTTTTTGAGGGATGCTCAGGATAAGCAAAATAAATTTATTTATAGGTTATATAGAATGCCAAGATTATTTGACAGAATGGACATATCCATCACATCATAAGCATACAATTTATATTTTCTACATATGGTTTCTGATTTTATTTGGTGAACAACTGTCATAGGAACAACTGTTCATTAATTTGCAATGAATACTCTCAGACTAGTAAAATAGATTTATTCACAATTTGGATTACTTCTAGTGCTTGGGGGGGTCATCTGGTGGAAAAGTTTGGATATACAGATAACAGATTTAGGCAAAGAGAGACCAAACTTAAAGCTACAGTAGGTAACTTTTGTAAATATATATTTTTTACATATTTGTTAAACCTGTCATTATGTCCTGACAGTAGAATGAGACAGATAATCTGTGAAAGAATCAAGCTCCTCTGGCTCCTCCCGGTGCTCCTATTGCCATTTGCAGTTACAGACCGCTCCCGGTAAGAAATCAACCTATCAGAGCTGCAGTCTGTGACTTTGTTTGTGTTCAAAATGTAGAAAAATGTATATAATAAGCGAGTACACCATGAATCCGTTTTCCAAACCGTGTTTTTAGCTTGTCCTGAATCACTAGGGTGCACCTATAATAAGTGTTTTTATTCTGACTATTTTAGATTGCTTCGGGGGTACCGCGGCGGAGTAACCCAGTACCTTTGTGATTCTTCATAGACATAAACAGAGAGAAGTAGATCGTCTACGATGTTCTTCCGCAAGACGCAAGCAGTTCTGTTTATTAACCGCTAGAGCGTCAAAAGTTCCCTACCGCAGCTTTAAGGGATACTTTATCCAATAAATGAAAATTTTTGATCACAGATCATTTTAGGGTGTAACCCTATAAATCTTTGCTCAAAAGTATTCAACAATTACAATAATTTAAGTTGGAAATGTAATATTTTATTAATAGCAGTGGTTTTAAAAGTGAAAAAGTACATACATTATGTCAACACATAATGTCAACTAACCCTAACCCAACACATAACACAACCCTTTGTAGAAACCACTGCTCACGCTATTCTCAAGCCCACCCGCCTCCGCTCACTTAAGCATGATTTGTGTGATGCTGTTCCTTTGTTAAAATCAAAACTACTTTGTTTGGCCATCCAAAAGAGGACATGACCAGAAATAATCTTTATAATGGGTTTTAATATTTATTTATTGTCACTCCAGTCGGACAGGGAATCACAATATGTTAAAGGGCATAACATTTACATCACATGCTTGAGGTATTCAGCCAATCACAGCACAACCGGCTTTTCAGACTGATGAGATTTGTAAAAACGTGTTTCAGAAAGTGGGGCATGGAGGAGAAACAATAGGCAAGGCAAGGCCGGGTTTTTTTTTATATATACATTTCATATACAATGGTAAAAGTGCAAGTGCAAGTATAACAAGTAATTGATTGAAATGATTGAAAACATTGATTTAAAATTACATTTTAATTTAATTTAAAAGTCAAAAATAGAAAATTATTGAGAATGAGAATACATTTTTTGTGCAGCATAAACAAAAGGAAACTTGGATTTTTTTTTAATGTATGCTTAAGACATGGGTCATAACAACGTTTTCCCCATAGCGACCCCTAGAAGATGCAGTTCAAAAAACTCCTTGAAAGGGAACTTGAGTTTTAAAAGGATAGTTCACCCAAAATTTTTATTATTTTTTAAATGTAGCTGGTAAAAAGTTTATGGTTCCCATTGACTTTCATAATAAGAAAAATGGGAATCACCAGCAATTTACCAGCAATATAAAAAATATATTTTATGTTCAACATAAGATAGCAACTCATACAGGTTTGGAACGACATGAAAGTGAGTAAAAGACAGATTTTTCATTTTTGGGAGAACTACCCCTTTAACTGACAAGGTCAGTAGTTTAACTAATAACTGCCGTGGGTTTAGTGGGGGGTAATTGAAAATGAATGGGGGAAAAGTCACACGAGAGGAAGCAATGCCCCAATTGTGATATGATTGGAGCTGACTGGTTATGATCAGCTATGATCTCGTGTTAGTGCTTGTTGCATGCTTGGGAATCAGTGCGAATTAATAATATAATGGTTTTAATGGGAAGACGGTGAAAGCAGTTTATCAGGATTAGTGACCTTATGTTTTATTGTCAGTATTGTCTAACTCTAGCTGTTTCCGTAAGCCCAAAATGCCCCTCTAGTTTCATGTGTTATTTTGTACAACTTTACATGACTATAGCTTAGTGACCATGTGGAAATGTGGGTCCCATGAACAAAGCAGTGGTTCTTAACTTTGCTCATGGCACCCACATTTCCACACTGTCATTAAACATGGTCACAAATGTAGAAATATAAATTATTTCTGTAGAGCAGGACATTTTAATAAGTTTTGAGAATTAAAACCAACCTGTTGGTGTCTCGGTATCTTCATGTTTGACTCTGAACGCTTCTTCAATCTTCATGTCTTCACTCTCTTCTTTAATTAATGCCATCTTTATAATTTTGTGTCACATGAATCTCAGCCACTTCAGCAGGAGTTTTTCTGTGTTTAGACACTTCGTCCTGTTTAGCGTGAGAATAATTAAAAGGTAGAAAAATAAATGCAAACTAAATCTCTGGGTGTGTCTCAATCAGCTTCCTAGTTCAGTAGTCAGCGCGATCGTTAATTAGGGATGCACCGGTTTACTGGCCATAAATCAGAACCGAATGGTTTTTGCTTAAAATACGCGATCGGCAATCGTCCGGTTTTCAGTCTTTTTCAAGCCGATTTTCCCGGAAGTGTGCCTGCATGCACAGACTACATTGTAATCATCCGCTATTGCCGCGTTTCCACCAAAATTACCTGCAACATTTGTACCAGGAACTTTTTTTCCCACCAGACCTGTTGCTCTCTGCGTTTCCACCACAGTCTAAGTACCAGGAAGATTAGGCAAATAGACTGGTGATGTAGGTCTGCGGGCGGTCCTCAATACTATAGTACGCTGATTTTGGACGTGCATCCTCGGTAGTTCAGACTTTGTGCATTCAACTCGATATTTACAATAAAATGAAATAGGATATCAAATACCACTGCCTCCTTTCGTTTTCATTTAAACATAATAACAGCTGCAGAAATGTTCTTAGTTCTGGGATATGTGTGTATATATACACAGCAATTACAATGAAACAAAATATTATATAAATTTGCCTTTTTTTACTTTAATTTTAAACATGTGAATACAGACCAAAGATAACCTTTTAGATTTACCAAAAAAACTAATTATATTTTATGTTTAACCACTAAACATCAAACATCAGAGCCAGCGGCACACATCAGAAGGTGTAGCCGAGGTGAGGCTGCTCTCGTAGGATACATGAGGACTGAGCTCCCGCAGATCGCGTGGAGCTCACCGTCTCCGAGAACGGCGAAACACATTTTTAAAAAGTCAAATATTTATAAATAAACAGCACCAAAACGGCATTTGTTGTTTGAATACTGCAAAACAATGGGCAGAAATGGAAATCTGAGACTGATTCATATTAAAAGTACCAAAGCATAATGCGTATATTGTTGAGAAGTGCCCTTCAATGGTCCATCTATTAACTGAAATAGTGTTTGTTGCTGAAGTTAGTGCTGATATATTTGTTGGTTATATACAGTACATTTTATAGCACACGCTCATGTAATACAAGATCGCGTGAAGAGTTGGATTTGTTATCGCGCACAAGTTTCTGCATACTGTCATGTATCTGTCAGACCCCGGTAAGTTCATTTTCATCCAGCATTCTGCAACATTTTAGATTAAATGGACAGTTTGTGTTTATCATTGTTTTTAATGGCATAATAAGCAAACTAACAAACAGTATTATTGGTGTCTAACAACTGCTGTCCGGGGGATGCATTTTATTTCCAGTCTTCAAGTACTTTTTCAGAAGTTCGCTCTGTGGCTAGTAAGTCAACCCTCTACATTGTGAGTAAACCACTCTCATATGAGACTAAATCTTCCTTCTGGCTACTAAATGATGTCTAATATGAGCCAATGGCTAATAAATTATCTGATTTTACTCACCAGTGTGTTAGTTGGAGGCTAAGTTTAGCACAGATATTTTCCCTCGCGAACACTATCTGACTCTCCGTCAGACGAGCTGTGCTTTTTTTTCCTCAATGGATCCGCAACGCACCTGTATAATGTACCATAAACTCTAATGTTAAGGAGCACAAATCTCCGTTGCTTTCTCTCACACTCACATAGAGAAAGAGAGAGAGAGAGAGGGGATTGACGTGCTACAATTAAACAATATTATTTGTTGTATTTTTCTGTTAAAATAACAACATTCCTATGGAAGACTTCAGCTTTTAAGAACAGCTGGGTTTTCAGGTAGTGGGTGGAGTTAATGCGTGAATGGCAATCTCATTATCGTTCCTGTTTTGATTTCATCAAATCAGTTCGAGTGAACACAGAATACCTGATTAAAATTCATGAATCCAGTAGTTTATTAATCCTTAGTGTGTTTTGTAGTTTTTATTAGTAGGAATCGAGTTTTGAAGGTTTTTTTCCCATTTTTTTTTTTTTTTTACAGAAACACTGAATGACCAAAAAAGCACCACCACCAGTCCAGTTAAAATGTTCAGTTAAAAAGACTAATAAGCATTCAAACATGGTTATCAAGTTCACTTCTAATTACTAAAGTTCTATTCTTAATTTATACTTGATTATTATAAAGTTTGACTGACTTGCGAGTAAATTAAAATCATTTTAATTACTAGCCAATTGCGATTAAATTGCCAAGGTGTCCATAGAGGGTTGTAAGTTGTTATGTAGAAACAACATTGTATCACTACACATGTTTGACAGCTCTGGCGTGACAAGAAGCGTAAAAAATGATTTTTTAGCATCCCTGAAAGAGAAAAATGTCAGTATTTCAATGAGACTTGAGATTAAATAAATTGCTTAAGTATTGTATATCTTGCAGTATTCATTTTCATGTGCAGTTACACATTGTCGGTTAAAAACAAGAAAGTGGCTGGTAAAAACATTGAGTGGCTGGTAGATTTTGAAATCCACCACACAGTGGCCGGTGGACAAAAAACTTAATTTCCATCCCTGCTGTTGAATAACGAGCATTCACTTTAATTTGTATTTATTTAAGTGGAAAAAAAATTTGTACAAAAAAAAACCTTCAAGAGTATTAGCTTACAAAAAAATTGAGGCTAAAACAAGCAGATAAATATTTAATTGAATAAATAAAATAAAACGATTTTTTTTCCATTTAAAAGTATTAGAAAATGAAGAAATAAATCAAAATCATTTAATGTGACAGCTGTACTGTTCATATTAGACTAAGCCTCTTTCCTGGATGGATAAACTACACAATAGAGGAGGTTGAACATTGAACTGACGCGCACGCGACTAGACTGCGTGGACGCGCTCATTCGAAGTGCACGAGCGCCATGAACCTGCACGCTGTTAGCGTGCCCAATTCTGCTTTGTTATACATTGAGAACAGCGTCTACAAGGGTCACAGGATGTGGTTTAACACCGGATTTGTGTTCACACTACCGAGGACGCGAGTCCTAGCTTTACTTGTACTTGAGAAACGTCCTGATGTCTGCAGCCAGACCCTATTGAAACATTCCGAGAAGCAAACTGATTCAGTTGACTCGAAATTGTTTCGAAAAGCTCAGTTTCTCCGTCACTATATAGAGCACTACACTGTTGCATTCATCATTAATTTATTTGCATTTAAATTGTTAAAAGCACAAACCTTTCTCCAGTCGAATCACAGATGCAGGATTGTGTCGCAGTATTATGACATCACCTCGCCAGACCAAAATAAAAGTCTGTTTTCTTCTTTTGATATTTTATGGCATTATTTGCATTATCCAGCAAAAGACCAGCATCCAAGCATCAAAACATACCTAACCAGCATATGCTGTTTTTTTTTTCAACAGGGCTACAGTTTTTGGAAGTCCATAATGATTACATTGATAGATTAATGTCCTATCATCTGGAGTTTAATGAGAGTGGAGTGTCCAGTTCTCAATCGAGATATAACTATATCATCCAGTTATATCTCGAGAGAGAGCATGTGATGGCAAGCAAGAAGCATAAAGACAATGGTGATTGGGAGAAACTAAAATAAAGAAAAGCTAAGTCCTTAGAAACCAATGCTGCAAAATGCAATAAATAACAGAGATGTTTGGCAGTAGTAGCTCTAATATTAAGTCTGATGAGGGAGAGACAGCCGCAGTTGCTGAGGCAATGGTTCTGGTGAGTCCCCTGTCACAGTTACATCAGGTTACAGTTTACATTTGACAGCTACAAACAGCTCACAAAAACAAACTGAATTTGACACTTCTGATGGTGCCAAGCAGGGATGGGCAGTATTTCAAATACATCTATTTGACATTAAAAAAAGATACTATTTTGTATTTAAATACCTTTAAAGAAAATCTAATGTATTTTGCATTTAAATATTTAATCTGATTATTTTTTTAATTTTCAAAATACATGAGGGCATTAACCTCCTTATTAGAATGATTTACTGCAGGGATGGCCAGCATTTCAAATACCTTATATCTGAAACACTTTTTTGTATTTAAATACCTATTTTGTATACATTTTATCTTAGTGTTTTTGTAGTTAGTATTTTGTATACTTACTGACACAGGAAATCAGCAGTCTAATAAAGAGGTTGATTGCCAAAAATTATTTGATGTATTTTGAAATTAAATTTAAGTTATCTTAAAGTAATTTAGGACTGATTTAATATTAAGTGACAGATGTTATACTGAGACTTATCTGTATTAATTTGCTTATTCAGGGTGAAGGTAGTTGCCGGAGAGAAAATAATTAGTGTCAGTGAGAGTCAGGATGATTGCTCCATCCCTAAATAATTCCATCGTCCAAAGTCAGACAGTCACAGCCCCAAAGTCAGACAGTCACAGCCTGGAGAATTTTTTTCTCTTACCACCCCCAACAAAAAACAAAAAATTTGTCTCTGAAAAGAGTGTACAATCCTAAAGAAGGCATAAAATCGCAAATGCATGTAGGAACATTTCACAGAGTGCATAGAGAAAAGAAGATGCATCAGACACAAAACGAAGGTCGAGGATCTCTTCTGACATTTTTGTCAAAAACAACAGTCAACAAGGTTGTTTCTACAGTGCAGAAACCATTGCAAAAAGAGGTTACTGAAGCTGGGATGTATTCTGTGCAGATTGACGCAACCCAAGACATCACATCCCAAGATGCTCTATCATTCTGTGGTACGTCAAAGACACGGTCCAGGAAAGGATATTTGAAGTGGTGAACTGTCAAGTATCCACTGGTCAATATTTGATTCAGATTCTGACAGATGTGTAGAAAATTCCAATTTGGAAATCAGTAACTGCGTCAGTAATGCCACCGATGGTGCATCAAATATGCAAGGCCAATACAGAGGTTTTTCCACCATGCTTTCTTCCAAAACACCAAATCAGGTGCATGTGTGGTGTTACACACATGTCCTGAACTTAGTTCTGGTTGACACAACAGAAGTGGCCATATCCACTGGGTCCCTCTTCTCATTGGTTAACGACAGCTTCTTTCGTGACTCATATCAAATAATGAATGTTTGGGAGCAGGGGAAGCCAGGGTAGTCGGCACAAGCACCTTTCCATTATTGGAGAAACACGGTGGTGGGCCAAGGATGCTGCATTTAGACATGTGCCGGTATCACACTTTACATTATGGCTTCATTAGTTAACATAAACTGCCAATGAAAAAGTTATTCTGAACATTCATTAATCTTAGGTATTCCAATATTTAATAACACACTGTTAAAATTGAATTGTTGCAACTGTGTTATTTAATGAGCTAACATGAACTAAGACTTTTAAGATTTTTTTTAACAAAGATTAATAACATCTATATCAAATGTAGCTATTGCTCATTGTTAAGCTGTGCATTTATTGAATGAGCACTATGCGATGTCCGAACTGATTACACTATATTTTATGTATTGCACTGTATTTTATGTAAAATCATTTTCTATTTTTAATCTGTCTTAAATTAATTTTAAGTCAATTTTTAAATCATTTTAATTTTCAAGTTCTTAAATTGCTTGTTTTATTTATTTATTTATTTATTTTTCTGCATGACTTTTTTTTTTTTTTACTTTATTTGTGAATTACCATTGTGTACGAAATGTGCTACAAATAAACTTGCCTTGCCTTGAATGTTTATGCATTAACTAAGGTTAACTAATGAGGTCTTATTGTAAAGTGATACTTTTGCACTTTAATGTGTAAAACATTTAACTTTTATATGTTTTTCTGTTTTGCTTTATTGTTTTAAATGTTTAGTTATTTTTGTTATAAGAAAAAAAGTTATTTAACCTGTTATACTGTATTATGACCACTTTTTTAAAACAAAATTTCAATACCGTGATAATACTGTATATCGTGATAAAAGCATGATCAATTAATCGCAACAGGAAAATTAGATACCGGCATATCCCTAGCTGCACTGACGAAGATCTTTGGGTTTTTTGGAAAGCCAGAAGAGCAGGGATGTAGTGGAGGCACCTCCCAAAATGCAGAAATAGCGTTTACCCACCTCCAAAGTGCGTTTATCCACCTCTAAATAGCCTACAGTTCCTATGACATTTTAAATTAAGCTTATGTCGTTTTAGTTAAATATTGTTCATTATTAGTTTCATAGGTTGTTTGTTGTTGAAGATGAAGTCTTTCATATTGCGCTGCAACTTGTTAGTGTTGACCAATGCTTGCGGTGTTGCCAGTAGTAGGAGTAGAAGTTCGGATCATTTTACAGACTCGGATCTTTGAGTCTCGTTCAGCAAAACGAACTAATCTTTTCTCTTCCCGTCTTTATGGGACTGACAGGAAAATGAATGAATCACTCTCTGAGACAACTCTGTAGTCCCGAGTCATATTAAAGATTCGTTCAAAATGAACGACACGCAACAGACTGCATCAAGATTCAAAAATGGAGCTCTGGCAATTAATAATAATAATAATAATAATAGCGTTCATTATTTTGAATAGAAATCATCACTCATACAGCAGCCATTCATCTCATCTCCGGTTTATTTGTGTTCGTATACATACAATATCCACGATCCCTCAGGGCTATAGTCCAGTGGTGTGCACATTTTATGACATGTTTGTAAAATATTTCGTCATACAGAATAACATTTCTATTCATTTTACACTGATTTATGCGATCTGAAGAACTAAAACAGCTAACTAGCGATTACTCTCCTCTTATTGATTCGCATCAGCTATCACATCAGTGCAATATCATTAGTTTGTAAAGCTGTCAATCATCTCACGTGAACCACGTGACCAAAAGGATGTTCTTCTGCAATGAAGCTGTCTGTGTCATTGCAGTCTGTGTCATTGATAAAATATATGAAAGACAAAAGTAAAAAAATATTTGATTCCAGCTTGTTAAATGTGAATATGTTCTAGTGTCTTCTCTCCTCTGTGACTGAATATCTTTAAGTTGTGGACAAAACGAGACATTTGAGGACCATTCCTGGGCTTTTGGGGAAATACTGATCCACATTTTTCTGTCATATATTCTCTCTACAGTCAATTCTGATTGATCAGCAGGTTCACTGATGAGCTTTTATAAATGGTAAACCCAGGATAGAGCGGCTGAGTGAATGTGGTCTGGACTGTGTGGACGAGTCTCATTGTGTCAGAGACGCTGTAGAAGGACAGAGTTCCTGCGCTGTGATCCACATACACTCCTGTTCTCCTGCTGATGGACTCTACAGGGAGTTCAGTCCGTATCTTTTTGTGTCTGAATGAGTATCTGGAGGAAGAGCAGAACAAACTCCAGGACTGATCATTACGTCCAAACACACATTCATCACCCCGTCTCTTCCTGCTGATGCTCTTATATGAGACTGATATACACACACCTCTATCTCCACTCCACTCAATCTCCCAGTAACAGCGTCCACACACACTCTCACTACACAACACCTGAGGATGCACATCAAATCTGTCTGGATGATCAGGATACAGCTGCTCTGTGTCAGTGCAAATAATCTTCGTGTTGTTCTCAGACAGACTGAGGTTTTTCTGTGCTGTGTTTTGATCCAGAGTGAGTGGATAGGAAACTGAAGGAAATAAAAACACACCAGAATCAGGAATTATGAATCAGATCTGGTAATGTAGCTAAACTCTTCATGTTCAATATATCGTCAGTGTCTCATGAAAGCTTAAATATTCTGTGCAAATCAATTACACGATCAGTTATAAAACTCCTTTATCATGTTTTCTTTCGCCCTCTACAGGAAGATGTACACAAAAGTATTTCTGCTTGTTTTTTAGTGACTTACATTGTAGGAAGTTGTTCCTGGTCCAGAGAACAAAGTTGATGAATGTGACTGTGGAAATCAAAAGACATGAACAATGTGATTATCATGTCAAGAGAAAATAATCCTCCATCCATTCCTAAAACTTTTCTAATATTATCTTCTTCATGACATGAGATCATGGAGGATATTTCTAAGAATTAATGGGAATAACCTGTTAATAACAAGGTCTATAGAATACCCAAGACATGTCACTCATACAGTTTTAAATGGGAAAAACACAACTCTCAATTTGGCCGCTCAATCGCAAGAAGCCCCGCCTTCTGAATGAAGAGTCAATCACAACACATCTGTAAAGTCACTGAGAAACAAGCTTTTAACGCTATTTGAGCAAAAGAAACAACATTTATGATACAGTTGTTGTCATATTTCTTTGGTGATTTCAAATATGAAATTTAATCCCAAACTTAGTGAACAGTTTTGGAGAATTTGATGTTTCCCCAATCAAAGAGATAGGATCTGCACTTGGATTTCAAAGATGGCCGCCAAGTGACATGACTTATCTTAAAGAGACTTCGTTAATAATTAAAAATGTTACAATTTAGTATAGGGACAAATTCTCACTACTAACTAGTTTTAGCATGCCTATTATTAACATATTAGCACATATTCTGTATAATATACCTAAACTTAACAACTACCATACTAACTATTAATAAGCAGAGAATTATTAGCTTATTGAGGCAAAAGTCATAACTAATGGTTTGTAAATAGTGATAATTGGACCTTAAATTGGACCCTAAAAAAGCAAAATGTCTTCAGGAATCACAGTGATCATGCGTGAAAAACATCCATTCTTCAAGGCCACATCTGTAAGAATAAACTGAAATATGTGGCTTCTCTGTACAGAAATGATAGGTATTTAATCCATATTGGTTCTAACTGGCTCCAACAGTTACACACTGATTAAGTGCTACAACGTAAGTGACTGAAATATTCAGTGTTTGTTTGGTCTATTCATGTATACATTGTGATGATGGTGTTCCAGTGAGACACAGGGAGAGAGATAGATCCAATTGCAGGTATGATATTTATTAGGGGTAATCCAAATCGTCGTAAAAACAAGCCAGGGTCAAAACCAGAATGCAGTCCAAAAAACAAACGAACAAGAAAAGAATAGGAAAGGGAACGGAACGGAACGGGAACTCAGAATATGAGGAATCTCGGAGGACGAGAAGACTGGGACACGAAAGGAAAGGACTCCATACAGACAACGGGAAAGGACTGGTAAATATAAGGAGGCTAATGACAATTAAGTGAAGGCACCTGGTGCAATTAGCAGGAGTGCAATTACTGTGATGAAAGGACCAGACTAGAGGAATTCTAGTGCCTAGGGGAAGTGAGCCCACTAGTGGACACCCAGGGAAACGGAGACTAGACAGTGTAACATACATGTGCTGAGATTGTTTAAAATGTATTTTAAAGACTCCTGCTGATATTGTGATAAATTCTCAGCATGGTCACTAAGGACAAGAATGCTTTAATCATAAATCTACTAAAGGTCATTTTTAAGAATGTTGTGCAAAAATCAAGTCCAGGTGGATATGCACTATACCCTGAAATAACAAAGCAATAACGTTGTAGTATGGATCATAATTCATTTACATTTCAGTTCTTCAGGGACAGTATTGTTTGTGTCTGTTATGGAATAACTCACGCTCAGAAACTACATCTTGGTAGAAGAAATAAACTACGTTCAAAAAATTGTGTGATGGTAGTAAAAAAAACAGCATGGTTTTGTAGCATACAGTGTGACAAACAGAATGAGAGGATCCACAAAAAAAAGTGAAAGCTAGGCGAAAGATCGTTTATTTGAATTCTGGTGCTCTCTCGTGACGGGCTCTGACGCACCTGTCAGCTGATGGAGGCGGAGCTTACAGCGATCGCCTTTTTCTTCATTTGATTTATTTTTCATATATGTGTGTGAGTGTGTTTTATGTTTAATGTGCCTGTATCTGCATGATTACCATCTGTTTGAGTGCAAATCAGCCCAAATCAGCTCGCTATTACTGTGTAATCACAGCTATCAATGTGAACGCCATCTATATGAATAGTGTGTGATTATTGACTTTATAGCGCATCTTCTCTATGATTTTCATCTCTATAACTGTTCATCAGCACGTCAACACGTGATTGCTCCAGGACTCATTTCATGTATTTTTACATCAAATAAAAAAAAACAATTTAGTGTGGTAAAAAAAATTCAAGGCACTCTTGTGTCTATAACTTGTAATATTTTTGAGCATTATCAAATCTGGTTGATAAAAAGTAAAGCCCAAAGGGTCTTCTTTCCAAAGACTTTGGAAGAGTTTGTAACACACTGAATTAAGGAACAATTATAAGTTAGGTAGAGCACTTTCAACTGTGAGTCCCAAATGGGGGTGCTGGTGAAAATTTTTGAAATAATGTATGTCGTTTCATTTAATCTAAATGTCTCACCTATATACTGATTATACGGTGTAGTAAATAAAATACAAATAATCAAAACCCCCATTATTTTGCTCTCATCGTATTCTTTCTTACCTGCCTCACAGACACATTACTCACTGATGACTCACTATCAGAGGCACTTTGTCTCTTAGCTGTGAATCACTAAATATTCATGGCCATTGTCACTCCCTCACATAACACAAAACATGTCTTACAAAGGTTAAATCAATATACTGTATTTTTCTGTGAACGAGTGAACAGGATGATTTTCACATCATTTTGAAGCAAACGCTCTAGTTCACCACATCCAGTGCCCTAAAGTCTTGTGAACAAATGTTCTGAATCTGTTTTATGGTCTTATTTCAGGGACTAAAAATCTTTAATTTTTTCACTAACTACGCATAAACATTGTTTTCTTACAAACATGTACATTCATGCTGCTCACATATTATTATAGACCAGTTTGCGCTAAATACAGTGTTATCAGACTTTAGCCATTAATGTTTTTAAGATACTGAAAAAAAAAATCACAAATGTCAGAGTATGTACCCTTTTTACAGAATGCTTCCCTAACATTAACAATGTGGAGTAGAGGTGAATTTGGTTGTGACATGCTGGACTTGTCAACATATGTGTCCCCGTGGACTCATAACGCAGTTTAGTTTAGTTTATGGACCCCTAGTGTCGGACCTCAACACAACGTTGCAGTGACCAACTGAAAGAGAATGTATCTGTTACGTATGGTAATGCTTTGACATTGTGTCCCTTATGTCACATCTCTGAACTTAATCTCAATTGATTGAGATGCTTTCTGGACTCCTCAGAACAAAAATAATGTGAGCAAATGCCATACTGGTCTATTTATACCTGGATGTCCGGGGCATTGCTAGCTATGCAAATTGTGTTCGCCAGTTTCATTGGCCTTTTCTCAATGATGTCAAGTGTCTGGGCTCCCAAGTGCAACCCCCAGAGTCGGACTTTGACACAATGTCCCCATACCCTCTATCAAGAAGCGAGGGTCACCAAACATAATTGAGATGTTTTGTCTCTAGGTGCTTTTCTTTAAAAAATAAATAAAATTGCTAAAGGGATCTGAAAAGTCACGCAATTTAGCATATTTCAAATATAGACAAATTAATTCCTTAGTTTCTCTTTTTTAAATGGCTCGTTTAACAACTTAACTTTAACATTAACATGTTACCTTGCTTGAGTTTGTTTCTAAGCTGCTCAGCTAGATTTTTCTGTTTATTCCTCTCCAGGATGTCCAACGTGATCCTCTCAGCTTGTTCTGGTCCAAAACCATTCATTGTAAGATCCACTGTGTCAGGAGTATCTGCCTTCTCTAGAGCGGCACTTGAAACACAGTAATGATTCTTTAAATGCCATTTAAACCTCTTCGGTTGATCTTTTTTGATCTTAACTGGTTTAAAATGATTAAGTAAGTTTAATTAATGAGCACAAAAATGAACAGCACTTTAAATCTTGTCAGGTCATACATATATGAAGCAGTACTAACTTACCAGTAAAATGAAGACAAAACTGTAGACTTCTTGTTTCACCTCGGAACTAGCTTCTTCAGAAAAAGCTCTGAAGCTAATCCCCGGGAAAACAAGTGAGACCAGTTTTTCAAGAAAGACGTGAGAAAACCTGTGTCATTTTCCTAGTCATTTTTTTTTTTTTTACTGATTGAATTAACTCTTTTTGTCTTGGTTTCATGTCATGCATGAATAAATAGTTTGTTCTCTGTCCTTTTAATGATTTGTGTTCTCTTTAAAAAAAAAATAAGGTAAACATCCTCTGCTGGCATGTTATTCTTTTTTAATTTAATTCAATTTTTTATGTCAAGGGAGTCAAAAGATACAATGCAGAATAATGAAGGAAAACAAAAGTTACATTCAATTTAGCTGACTTCCTGTGCATTCCAGGATACATTATTTCATTTAGGGCTAACAGTACCTGAATGATATACCATAAAGAGAAAATAGAAAGGAAAAAGAAGAGAGAACAGAACCACAAAAGAGAGAGGGAAAAAAAGTACACAATCCAGCAGTGCCTTGCATACTTACATTAAATTTACAATACTGATATGATTATATCTATTTAAACATTACTAATTCTCAGAGACCAAATATTATTTCCACTTACTCCATAAAATAGCCTTTTTTTGCTTGTTTAATTTGAAAGAAAAAGTATGGTTTTCTATCTTATGTACTTCAATTACAGAAAAATGTCTTCTACAGTGGGAGGATTAGGTTGAAGCCATTTAAGAGTAATAGCCTTTTTAGCTGCAACCAGGAATATTCTCCAAAGATTAGTTTCATACAAACCCAGAATTCAACAAATATAAGACATGAAACTGAAATGGGATATTAAAGGGGTCATATGACATTGCTAAAAGGAACATTATTTTGTAAGGTTGTAAGGCTCCAGCCTCTAGTTGCTGCCCATGTAATGACTCTCCCAACCATTAGTTGGCGCTGCCACTCATGAGGTGTAATGACTCTCCCATCCGCTAGGTGGCCCAGCCATTGTAGAACTCTCTGGGTCATCACTAATTAGGAACTGATTTCTACCACCTGCTGGTCATTATCTTGTTGGTGTTCTGCCTATTTAAGTGTGCCTCTTCCTTAGACTTGTGTTCAATCTTGAGCTAACTTATCGTGTGTAATCCTTGCCTAGAAAGTCGAGTTTGTTAGACTTCTGGTTTTGTTACTGTTCTTCTTTTGTTTTGTATTTTCACTGAGGAAGCACGGCTTCTCTTATGTTGTTCTTTGGGAACTTGGAGCCTACAGTAAAACCCTTTTGTTTGATCGACAAAGCCTGCTTGTTATCCTTCTGCTCTTGGGTCCAACGGATATCTATCACTCACCATAGCCCAGTGGTAAACAGGGAGCTCAGTTGACTAGAAGACCTGGGTTCGATTCCAGCTTCAGACACCCGTTACAAAGGTAAAAAAAAAAAAAAAAACACTGTACATTATTGTTGCTCATCTATGCCCCACCTTTCTGAAATGCATAGATTTTTACAAAGCTCATTGGTCCGAAAAGCGAGGTGTATGCTGATTGGCATGCTATCCAATGCAATGAAAATGATATCCCCCTTAACATACTGTGATTCTATATCCCAGCGACAAACAAGGCTTTTGTTGTGTCCAGTGGGGACATATTTACTGATTGTAAGGACTTATACTGTCTTTTTATACATTGCATATCGTATGTCTGCATTTGTGATCAGAGAAATGACAAACAACAAGTGCTACTCTACACTGCTTAAAACTCGCGTTTGAATATATATATATATATATTTTTGTTTTGGTTATAGACTAAAAAATGGTCTGTCCCCATGTAAGATTTTTCTAGTTCTAGTCATTCATTTGTTATATTCAACTAATCAGAGGTTTATATTAAATTTACATAATCAAATCTTAATATATTCCACGCTCAAGGACATGCATTAAGTTCATGCAGAAGTAGCCTAATAATTGTGAAAAATGAGACATTTTAATTATTTATTAATAAACAAGTGTTTTCTTGTCAGCTGTAAGATGAAATTCACAGTGCTGGCTCTCTCCAACAGAGAAATTCACCATTTACAGATTGTTGAATGTTGAATATTAATGTGCCCTGACATTAATGCGCATTAATACATTTTGGTGACTTTTACTCTGACATCAACACAGACACGATCGCACAACACTTCTGGGTTACTCGTTCCCGCTCTGTTTCGCGTCAGCAGTCCGTCTCTCGACTGCTTCTGTAGGCGTTTCTCAATGTCAAGGATACTTCCTTGGCAGGACTGGTCCTTCCAAGTCACTTCCTTCAGAGGCTAGGCGAGACTCCTCTTTAGGATTCGGAAAACACGTAAATGTAACAGGCTAACAAGTGCACATAATTGCGTCATTACGTCAGTGAAAAGGTCTGTTTGAATAACGCTGTGAATGGTATCATTAAATTACTTTGGACAACTTAACTAGTTATTTATAAAAGAAATGCCGATGACGCAACCAAGCTAACAATTGTTAAATGACAGGTCCGGTTCATTTAGCCATCAATAACATAATTTGTATTTGTATAATTTACAATATCAATATGGTAGTCATTTGTACTGGCATTTAAACGTTAAACTTTACTTATATTTACTACAGTTACTGATGTTAACTTGTATTTGTCTCTCTTCACCTTTAGACTTGTTGGAACTGACAGAAGAGAATGAAGAACTGAATGAAACTCAAGAGAAAGATCTTAATGAAAAACAGCATGATTTCAAGACTGAAGACTTCCTCACCCAAAAAAGCTAAAAAAAAAAAAAAAAAAAAAAAAAAAGTAAGTACAAACCTTCATTCCTACATTAGAGTTTATACTGGAGAGAGCGCTTTCACCTGCCAAAAGTGTGGACAATTTTTTTTTTGTCAGAGAGGAAGCTTTACAACGCACATTAAATTTCACATTGAAAAGAAAGCATTAATATGCCCTGAGTGTGGAAAGTGTTTTAAACTGAAACAGTACCTTAATGTCCACATAAGAATTCACACTGGACAGAAGCCTGACACGTAATCAGTGTGGAAAGAGTTTCAGGCAGAAAGGTATCCTTAATATCCACATAAAATGTCACACTGGAGGGAAACCTTTCATATGTGTTTAGTGTGGAAAGAGTTTTACACAGAAAAGTCTCCTTATTGGCCACATTAGACTTCACACTGGAGAGAAGCCTTTTACCTGTCCTTAATGTGGAAAGAGTTTCACCCTTAAAAGAAACCTACAGGCTCACATGAGAAGTCACACTGGAGAGAATCCATTCACATGTGATCAGTGCGGCAGGAGTTTCAGATATAAAGAAAACCTTAATTATCACATCAGTATTCACTCAAGAGAGAACAGATTTAAATGTAATTAGTGTGAAAGCAGTATCACAGACATGAATCACCTTCAATATATGTGGCAATTTTTTTACTGGAATAACAATGTAACCTGCAATGAGAACTGGAAAAATTCTCTTCCACCTAGCAACTTTCATTGAATGCATGACCTGTTGTAGTTTATTCAAATAGAAATGCGATTTACAATGATTGACAGAACAATTTAACATGATTTGGCAACCTTGTCTTTTGCACTTGATAAAAAAATTCTATAGATAACAATTTACAGAAATACTCTAGCTGTTTTTGTCCTCTCTCTCGTCCTTCATGATCAATATTAGGCAGTAGCTTCCACACTGCCAGCTTCTCCATAAGGGGCACTAATTTTGACACTTTGTTTTGTTGAGGAGTTGTTAGATGTCCGGTATCCTGAAACATGGCAGGAGTCAACCAAGCACGTAATATTTAGCTGGAGGCCGCTGCTCCCCGAAACACCAGTGGTGGTAGAGATAATGCAGTAGGGGCCCTTGAGGGTGCCAGGAAGGAGTTTTTATTCTTTGTTGGAACTTTCTGCAGTCCTTGGTGCACCACTTTTTGACAGAGATGATTCTCCGCAGGTCCGGTCTCTTAGAGGCGGGCTGAGAAGTGCAACAAGTCACTTTACCATTCTCTTCAAGGGGGCTCACAACTCGCCACACTCTCTTTCTGGGCTTCTCACATCAGAGAATCCTGGGCGGGAACGCCCCATATGCTTGAGCACGGTGGGGGAGGAACCTCACAAACACTTCCTCGTAGCACTTCGCCTCCCAAAACTTAGTGCGACAGAGTTGACGCCACTGCCAAATAGGCCGGAAGGCGAGACAGGGGCATCAAGAAGGAAAGTTCGATCCCTCTCCTTGATGCCCAGGAGGTTCAGCCACAGATGTCTCTACGTGGAGACCATTAAAGCCGTAGAACGGCAGATGGCACGGGCTGTCTGCTTAGTCACACGGAAAGACAGTTATGTGGCGTGGCAAAGTTTTAAAAAAGCCTCTTCACCGATGGACCCACATGTGCTCAAGTCTTTTAGCAGGTCAGCCTGGTATGCCTGCAGAACCGTGTGTATGGTGTGTGTAATCCGTTACGTCACCTACCGAGGTCATTTAAGCCAATTCTAGGTGTGTTTGACACGCGTGCTTCAAAACCGGTTGAACGAAGAATGATCTCATTAGCATTTGATATACAGCATCTAGAGTAGCTTTTAATAGGGAACTAAAAAAAAATTTTGAGTAACATGACACAGGTATTACAAGGAGAGGGTGACCTATGAGGACATAACTCGTGTCCCCATTTTTCAGAATTAGTTTTTTTGAGAAAGTAAAAATGCACAAAGTTTCCTGTGAGGGTTAGGGTTGGTGTAAGGCCATAGAATATACAGTTTGTACAGTATAAAAACCATTACACCTATGGGATGAACCCACTTTTCACAAAACAAACGTGTGTGTGTGTGTGTGTGTGTGTGAGAGAGAGAGATTGAGGGTTTGTGTGTCATGTCTCTCTGAGAGCAATGTTTGGTCTTCCAGAGTGGAAAGCCAAATTTTGACCTGAACATAGGAAGTTTGGGGAATTTGGTTAGAAGTTATGGATTTGTGTTTTGAGTTTCGAAAAAAAAAAAAATAGAGTCATAATTTCAAAAATGTATTTAAACCATTAAAAAAATCTGACAGACCACACAGGTTGCAATGTTTGAACCAAGAGGGTTGAAATCGTTAATCACTAGCACAGTCCACATTCAGTGTTTGTAAAAGTACTATCTTTGTGTAATGTTACTAAAGTATTATCTATACAAGCCTGAGGTGGAATATAGAGAGTATGTCATGTAACATCACATTCAGTAATCGTAAACTCGTTAGTCAGCTAGAAAATAAATTTACTCTGGAGAGTGGAGCGCGGAATGGAGCAGTGTGATTTTGACTGGAGCAAGAAATTTATTTTTTTGAACGTCGTTGTTTTCCCTCGCTCCAAGAGCGATCCAAAAGGTATAATTGCTTCTTTCTGCTGTGGAAATTTTATTTGCAATATATCACAAATAAAATTTGCAAAGCAGAAAGCAGCAATTATACCTTTTGATGCTGACAAACATGTTATTAGTTTGGCATGTGGTAGGAAAAGTTTGAACACAATAGCCTAAGCCACTTTGAAATGCTCCTGTTATTTTATTCGTTTATTTTAATATAGGCTACGTTATGAACAACATTTCAAACATACTGAAATAATTTAGCCACGGAGCGAAGGTGGAGCAGTGTTTCTGGTGGAGCGGGAAATTGTGAACCTGGAGCTGGAGCGGAGTCATTATTAGCTCAAAACATGGAAGGGAAATTGTTGCCGCTCCATTCCGCTCACATAATCTGTCAGGAACAGGAACAGAAACTGCTGTGGAACAGTTATGCCCATAAAGATACTGTATATGGCACTGGCTGAATTTACGCCCCTGAGCACCATCCCCAAGATTCCACAACAAAGCAATGTATACAACAAATACATAAAAACCAATATTATTTCTGAACTTTTGAGCCAAATACTGTCAGTAAGACCCCATTTAAGCTGCATTCAACAGTTTTTGCTAGAACCTCACTCAGGCCTCTTAAAAAACCCAGTTTGCCTGGTAACATATTTGCTTTACACAAAAAGCAGCTGTCGTTGTTGGTTAGATACGTCTGGATCAGAGTTTCCGCTAGAAAAAAATGGTGCCGGTCAAAGTGACCAGCAGAGGTTTCGTTTTCCGGACATTTTGATGATATGCCGGTCAAATATCGCCTCTTAATTAGTCAAGTTGAGGAAAACTGAAAGCAGTTTATGTAACTTAAAAAATGACATAATCAGGCCGTATATGCAACATGTTTATTAGCCCAACTTTCAAACAGACGGAAAAAAATCATGAACGTCCGATTGGCGTCAATCAACCAATTGTTTTTTACTATGGTTTCACATTTCATAGTTTAACAAACCAACCCCCCTTCCCCACATAAAATATCCGAATATAGCATTGTTTTTATTCAAGCAAACTTAATTATAAACTCAGTATGTCTCATTTAGCTGGTAACATTTAAATTGGCCACCGTGTGAAATGACTCCTTGTCAAATGAACTTGAACAAACAAATGTCTAGGCCTATAACATTGTCTCGTGTCATTTTTGGCTACTTTTTACGCTTTTTTGCAGTGCTGAATTGTGCAGCTGCCGACTTAAAATCAAAACTTCCCAGTGTCTCTCTACAACTTGCAATGCGCATAAGCCGCGTAACCTTGTTCTCCGCAAGGCGACTTCGTTGCTTCGTCTTGATCCGATTTTGCAACCCCCTCTCTGCAGGAACACTCGAGACAGGGATTACACAGGCTATCTTGGCGAGCTTGGTCCACTCTGGATACATTTTGTTGAAATCACATATGAGGACTTCGCAGGCTGTGGAGAAATACAATCCTCCATAGCCACGGAGCGCTGTCATGACAGCGAGGGCATCATGTCGCAGGCTTACGGTATCGATAAGAGGAGCGGTGTCCGCAGACTCAAGGCTTGTAAAATGGCAAATAATCCTTCTGATCGCTGGTTCTGCATATTCTTGGAGAGCTATAAGATAATATAATAGGTGAGAACGATATTAGAATTATAGGCCTACAAAAGAATGCTGCGTTTATTAAAATAGGCCTGTATGGGTCATCCTGTGGAAATGTCAATTTTTCTGTCCCTAGCCTTTACAAAAATATTACACTTTAAAACACTTTATGGTTACAATTTCTTTACATTTTAAAATAAAACAATATGTTATTTGAAAAATTAAACCTTCTTGAGCCATCAACAGGCTATTTGATTTTTATTAATTCTGTAGAATTCCCATTATATCCCATATTTAAACTATAAAATATATATTTTTTTCTGTCACATTAAATACAATGCGACATGTGACATAATAATAATTTTACATCCATTTAATTCTGCAACACTCAAAAGTTAAGATTTAAAGGATTGCATCATTAATTTTAACCGGTTTTCAAATAGTTTCATTGTTACATGGTTGCGCAAACGAACTAACCTCATTCAAGCACCCTTTTAACAAACCTGATTAAAATAAATAAAACATTATCTCCATATTTGTTGTATTATTATTTTTTTTTTTACTCTGACTACATTATGCTGAAAAAAATGAAAAATAATATTTAATAAAAAACCTTTGAAATTGCCAAAGTAACACCAGTAACACAAAAGTTACATGCCGTCTTTAAATAAATGCACAAAAAATTTAAATATTTATTTATATATTTTAAATTTTTATTAATCTAATAATGTGGTGTAAGTTTAAATGTTAGAAAAACAAATACATTTTAAGACACCTTGCCAGTTGCCATACCAAAAGTGGACATTTCTGTAGAATGACGCATATAATATATCAACATCTCCTACTTACCACTATGTGTCTGCGGATATCTAGAGGGGTTCAGAAGGGCATCGAGGCAGTGAAGTAGATCCATGCAATCCTCGGGGAACCGATCTAGCAAGGCATCTATCAGATGTTGAACATAACGTTCTCTGGCTTTTTTTAAATTTGAATGGAGCGGTCGCTTGAATTGGTCACTTTGACATCCTTGTATGTGCCGTCTTTATATCCTGCCTTGAATGTTTCCTCTTCTGGACCGGGGACATCTCGTAAGTGTGTAAATGCCGCGACAGATGCTTGCACTATTGGTCGGATGCTGGAAAGATTGACGTTGTCTTTCTGAAAAACTAAATTCAGTTTTGTCATCACTGGTAGTAGATCGGCCAGTGCGTGAGTCAGGGCTATGAAGCTGTATGTCTGGATTTGACCAAGCAGCCCTTGTGCTTGGGTATTTCCTCCCACTGCCTCTTCATTAATTTCCATGACCACAGCTGCCCAGTTGTGCTTCATGGCCTCCACAGCCCTGTGAAGGGATAGCCAGCGGACTGCGCATGGCTGCTTGAGGCTGACCATGTCCTCATCACTGAGTGCAGCTGTTAATTGGCGGAGCCGGGCTGTTCTGGTGGCAGAGTGTCTGTAGAAGGAGTACACCGAGGAGATCATGTTTTTGTAAGCTCTGATGTTTTCCACAGCTTTCTCTGCGTCCAGCGCAGAAAGTGCAGCCCGGTGGGCAACGCAGTGCACCTGGATAGAAAATGGATTTGCTTGCTTAAACAAAGCACCCACCCCACCATGCCTTCCCATCATTACACTTGCACCATCTGAACCCAGGCCAATGACACGGGACAGTGCTATATCCATTTCGCGAAGCACCGCAACAACACGATCATAAATGCATCTTGCTGTCCCGGAGTCCACATCATAATTTCCAAGAAAGCATGTCTCCACCTTTCCTTTAATTTCCAGCTTTAGATATATGATTAACTTTTTGTTCACAGTGATATTTACAGTTTCATCAATTATTATTCCAATGAAGTCACTGTTTTTCAGTTTTTTACGGATCTGTTCCACCACGATGTGTTCTAATGCCTTTTCCATATCATCCACAGAGTCGCTGTGGCAATAAATGCCATCAGTGGTGACAAAATCTGGAGCCTCGAGAGCTTGCAGTAGCTCAGTCTGTGCTACAAAATGGTTAGATGGGAGAACATGTTTTGCCATGTGGAATACAATTTTGAGCTGAGAGCATAGTTTTTTCTTAGAAGTTTCCGTGGCCTTGTCACAGTGGCCTTTCATCGCAACCTGCTGTGGCGTTAAATTGTGCGCCGCAACATGGTCATTGCTCTGACTATGTTCAATGAGAGCAGACATTCTCAAATTATTCGACCCTCTTGTGAATCCGTTGCGTCGTCCTGCCTTTTCGCAGAGCGAACAGAACATTTTTTCATTACCATCAACTACCTCACATCTTAGCCATGGGAACTTGTCACTCCATTCCGACCGATACGCCCTACACTTCGGCTTTTTCTCTGGTGGTGGCGGAGCTGTCTGGCTCTGGACATCTGAGGCTTCAGGCGTTCCTGATTCAGTATCCTCCTTCGCGTCTGGCCTCTGAAAAAAACTTTTAAGGCTAGTCTGCCTGGGCCTGGCCATATTTGAAACGTCTCTTAAACAGTGTGTAAATGCATCTAAATGATGCTTCTAATGTAGCTTCTCTGTCTACTCTGCATTGCAAAGATCAATTATTTTGATACTGACTTAATTTGCTTGGTAAAAGCCCAAATGCAAGAATTTGGCTAAGAAGATGGTGCACTTTTAGAAAAAATGGCTTAAAGATGGAAATAGCCATAAAACTTGTTGAAAATGATTAATTTCTATTATTGATGTGACCTTCCACACATAATATAAACAAATTCAGGAGTCAGTTAGCACAATTAGAGATATCAGCACTCTATTACCGTTATTGAGAAAATCCCAGAAAATTCTAGAGATATCATTTTTTGTTGTAATCGCACACCCCTAATTTGTTATTTAATTTATATTTAATATAAATTAATATATTAATTATAACAATGTTAGAATGTCTGTTACTTTGTGACATTAAACTGGTTTTAACTTTGTATTTGTCTGTTTTTACCTCAGACCTGATGTCGCTGAATGAGGAGAGTCAAGAACTGAATGAAACAGACTACAAAGATCAGAATGAGAAACTGCATGATTTCAAAACTGAAGAGAAATCTATTAGTTGCTCACAGACTAAAAAGACTTCCTCACAAATTCAAAAAACAGAAACTACAAACCTTAATCCCAACAGGAGAATTCACACTGGAGAGAGAACTTACACCTGCCAACAGTGTGGGAAGAGTTTCTCACGCAATGGAGATCTTAAGACTCACATGAAAATTCACATTGAAAAGAAACTATTGATATGCCCTCAGTGTGGAAACTGTTTTACAAAGAAAAAATACCTCACTGTCCACATGAGAACTCACACCAGAGAGAAGCCATTCACCTGCCCTCAGTGTGGAAAGGGTTTTACACAGAAAAAATACCTTGCTGTCCACGTGAAAATTCACACAAGAGAGAAGCCATTCACTTGCCCTCAGTGTGGAAACAGTTTTACACAGAAAAAATACCTCGCTGTCCACATGAGAATTCACAACAGAGAGAAGTTCTTCACCTGCCCTCAGTGTGGAAAGAGTTTCACGTTTAAAGGAAGACTAAAGACTCACATGAGAGTTCACACTGGAGAGAAGCCATTCACTTGTCCTCAGTGTGGAAAAAGTTTTACACAGAAAAAATGCCTCGCTGTCCACTTGAAAATTCACATCGGAGAGAAGCCATTCATCTGCCTTCAGTGTGGGAAGAGTTTCACATTCAAAGAAAAACTTAATATTCACATGAGAGTTCACACTGGAGAGAAGCCTTTCACCTGCGATCTGTGTGGAAAGAGTTTTTCATTAAATAACGGTCTTAAGGGTCACATGAAAATTCACACTGGAGAGAAGCCATTTGTATGTGATCAGTGTGGAAAGAGTTTTACACAGAAAAACTGCCTTAAGGGTCACATTAGGAGTCACACTGGAGAGAAACCTTTCACCTGCAAACAGTGCGGGAAGAGTTTCTCATTAAATAACGGTCTTAAGGTTCACATGAGAACTCAACACTGGAGATAAGCCATTTTTATGTGATTAGTGTGGAAGGAGTTTTATTGAGAACAAACTCCTTAATGCCCATATGGGAATTCACACTGGAGAGAGTCCTTTCACCTGCGAACTGTGTGGGAAGGGCTTCAGGCCTTAAAAACCACATGAAGTTTCACTAAAAACTTTGTTGTCATTATTGCGAATAGACAGGAATCACCTTAAGAATCATTCAAATTCTCATCTGAAAAAAAAAAGCCTTTTATGTACAATCACAGTGGAAAGAGTTTTTACAAACAATGCAAACCTTGGGAGTCACACTGAAGAGAGACATTGCTAGTATCTTCTGTTTGAGAGGAGATTGTCAAAGCAGCATGAAATGCCATTTGTGAACTTATTCTGGGTAAGAAATTACAGTTTTCCCCAGTGACGAGATTTTTAAAAAGGAGAAATTTCTATAATCATCTGTGTATTCTTTCTAATAGACAATTCAGTTTTACTCCGTGTACTAATTAATTTTTTTTTTTGCATTCACACTTAACCAGAGGACACATATGTAAAGTCATGATACCATTTGTGTTCTTTGTTAAAGCATATAAAAAAATAGTCTGATTGACACCATGACTACTTTTTACTTGCATCCTTGACCTCTTTATGCTTCCCCATGAGGCTTTTTATTTCCTTTTGTGCATATGTACTCCTGTGGCTAGTAAGGATGGGATGATACACCTACTTCCTGATTCGATACTATCATGATACTTGGGTGCCAATACGATATGTATCGCAAAAAAAAAAAATAGACATTACATTTTATTTTTATTTACACTTGGAATGCTTTATTTTGTTTATTTTTCCTTGATTGTATATGAGGTGGAGGAAAGTTAACTTTCATTTCCGCTTGTGATATCAGATTCACCGATAAATTCAAGAATTGCACGAAGGTTTGCTATTTTAGCATGTCTGAAGGTAGACATGAACAACAATGACGTGCCGGTACTTGATTTTGCTGTAGTTCGTAAACTTTATTTAATATAACAGCCATTTATGCACAAATTAGATGCATTACATAAATGCCTGAATATGCAGCTTGGCTCTAAGAAATAGAGACCAACTCATGGAATCATGAATAATTAATAAATTCCTGTCCCAATAAAGACGCAACTTTGCCTGAATTAAATTATATTCAGCCACGAATGAGTGCATGTTGGAAATAAAAGCACTGAATTGAATTTTTTATCTGTTGTCTACATGTTCATCGTTAGTCTTATAAAGTTGGAGTGACGCAGATAATCCACCAAGATCCTTTCCCAATAAAGACGTAACCCCAGCAAACACAGAGCATTGTGCGGACGTCGCCAGGTCGTTGTCATTTGGACAGTGTGACATTACTTCAATTTGATGTTGTGAGGACGTCTCTGCTCAATCTGACTTTGCTGCAGCCTGGAATTGAACTTCTGGTTGCGTATTGTCAGAGGAGAACTGGCCCCCCAAGTTTTGGTTCCTTGCCGCTATTGCCTCTGGCTTGCTTAGTTGGGGACACTTCATTTATAGAGATATGGTTGACTTGATTGCACAGATAGAATTTAAACTGAACTGAGCTGGATGATGATATCACTGAATTCAATGAACTGCCTTTAACTTTTATTTTGCATTATTGACACACTGTTTTTCTAATTAATATTGTTCAGGTGCTTTGACAATCTTTTTTGTTTAAAGCACAATATAAATAAAGGTGACTTGACTCGACGTCATGGTACTTGACGTCTTGACACTCTTTCAAGAAAGAAACTTGCAGTCTTTGAGTGCAAATGGAGAAAATCTAACTTGGAAGTTTTTTGCATAGAAAAACAGGCTCTTAAAACTGCCAGAGCTGACCATATCCGCAAACTCATTTAAAATAACCAAGACAATCAAAGGTTTTTATTTAGCACAGTGGCTAGATGAACAAATAACCAGATGCCACCCGATTAAAATATTCCATCAATTTTTTATAGTAATGACTTTATGAATTTCTTCACCGATAAAATAGATAACATCAGAAATACAATAATAAATGTAGATTTTAATGCGTCTAAAACCTCAGTTTCATCCATCACACCCAAAGATAAACTGCAGTGCTTTACAACTATATGACAGAAAGCGCTAAATAAACTTATCACTGCATCTAAACCAACATGTTTATTAGATCCTGTACCCACTAAATTACTGAAAGCGTTGTTATCTGCAGCAGAAGAAGCGCTTCCCAATATTATTAACTCATCGTTATCTTTAGGTCACGTCCCAAAACCATTTAAGCTGGCGGTTATTAAGCCTCTTATTAAGAAACCAAAACTAGATCCTAGTGAAAAGGCAAATTAAAGGCCCATTTCAAATCTTCCATTTATGTCTATAAAATTTTAGAAAAAGTTGTGTCTGCTGTCAATTGTACTCCTTCCTGCAAAAAAATTATCTCTATGAAGAATTTCAGTCAGGTTTCAGGCCCCACCATAGCACAGAAACTGCACTTGTTAAAATTACAAATGACTTGATTCTTGTGTCAGACCAAGGCTGCATCTCATTTCTAGTCTTACTTGATCTTAGTGCTGCGTTCGACACCATAGATCATGACAAACTCATTGATTGATAACAAAACTATACAGCTATTCAAGGGAAGGCTCTAAGATGGTTTAGATCCTACCTGTCCAATCGCTACCTCTCTGTTTATTTAAATGGGGTGTCATCTCATTTATCACCAGCAAAATATGGCGTGCCACAAGGATCTGTCCTAGGCCCTCTGCTATTTTCAATATACATGTTGCCCCTTGGTAATATTATTAGAAAATATGGGATTAGTTTCCACTGTTATGCTTATGATACTCAGCTATACTGTATATCTCAACGAGACCAGGTGAAACTTCTAAATTATCTAAGCTAACAGAGTGTGTTAAAAATGTAAAAGATTGGATGACCAATAATTTTCTCCTATAAAACAGAGATATCACTTATTGAACCAAAAAACTGCACACAAAATCTTGTAGATTACAATTTGCAACTAGACGGATGTACTGTTACTTCCTCTAAAGTTAAAAATCTGGGTGTTATATTGAACAGCAACTTGTGTTTTGAAAACCATATTTCCCAAAACAGCATTCTTCCAGCTGCGAAACGTGTTACCTGTTTCGGATGCAGAAAATGATAGAAAAGTCCACTAAATAACTTTCGCATTTGGCTCCCAAACTCTGGAATAGCCTTCCTGATAATGTTAGGGGTTCAGACACACTCTGTCCTTTTAAATCTAGATTAAAGACACAACTCTTTCACCAAGCATTCGAATAATGCATCTCATAATTTGTGGCTGCAATTGTATCTGAATGCGCAGTTTGATTCTTTAGCTTGGGTTAAACTAATTAATTTTACTTGGTTGGAACAGCAGCTATGTTAATTATGTCTCTATTTGTTTCTCTGTTTTACCGTAACTGGGATTAACACAAGCTCCAGTCTGGTTTCAGAACACCAGAGAAGAGATGATGCTGACCCCTCAGAGGAACTTAGATGAAGCTAAACCTGAAACAACATACAGAACTAACAAATATTGCTACTGCATCATATAATAATTGCTGTTAATAATGTTCATCGTCTGGTTGACTACGTCACATAAAATGACAGTCACCACTTATAAGCTACTACTAAATATTGTTGAAACTTAATTTTCTGTAAAGTTGCTTTGCAATGATTTGTATCATAAAAAGCGCTATACAAACTTAAACTGAAAAACTTTAAACAGAGGCTGCCGAAATCATGTTCAGTGTATGTGGTATAATAATTTCTACTTTTCTCCCTCAAGTGGATGGCCTGTTAATTCTTTCGTCTGCTCATTATTGGTGTTTGTGGTGTTTTTCATATGCATGCTTTTTATTCTCAAATAGATCTGATACTTTAATTTTTACAAAACATTAATAAACTAATTGTTAACTTTTTACAAGTGTTGCTTACAAGAAAAGATATTCATTTGTTACCACCTACTAGTATTTTAAATGTTTTATTAATTTTATTAACAAATAAGTGGTACAGACAAAGTACACATTTACCACCTGCTACCACTTTAAAATAATGGTCCGTTGTTAATAAGTAAAATAAACATGTTTAAATAAACAACCTTATTAACATGTTTTTCACTTTAAAATAATGGTCCAGATCACTAGTAGTTCCTGCGGACTGACAAGGTAACACTTGAATAATGAGTCATGGATTTCACAAGTAATTTACAATAAAATTATCTGACACATACTGTAAAGCCATATATTTCTGTGAGGAACTAGTGATATTCTACCAGACATTGTAATCTGGAAGATGTTGTTTTGTGCTTAACACTATAAATCCAGTCAATGTTTTCATGAAGGATGCAAATATGTTTTGACAAGAGAACATCATTATTTATTGTCACTTCCTATAGAGAAGCCCTCCCCAGCATAATATCACTAACGTTAAAGTTATTAGAGTTGGAGACATTGAACTTAATGGAGCTCATTAAATATATCATATGGATAGGCTATATATATATATATATATATATATATATATATATATATACACGTTTCCATAAAGTAGCTAATTGTTCACTTTATAGACGTAGCTGTTGTGATTAGTAATTAATTGGTTATTCTTCATTAGTTGGCCATAGTTCCAAAGTAGTTCTCAATGACGATATTTTTCTTTAGTAATTATCAAATACCTAATAAGGAACTACCTATGTCCTAAATGAGCTATTACTTACTGCTTAGTTAATCTTGCTTCTAAATTAGTTAATAGTATTAAGTTAAGTGTTAATGTAGTACTACCTATTACTTCCTGCGTAGTTACTTATTAACAACGGACCATTATTTTAAAGTGTTACCCAAATTTGTATCATCTGCAAAGATTATTTTATGGAATAATGTAGATGATTTTACAAAATTGTTTATATATAGAATAAATAAGAGTGGCCCTAAAATAGAGCCCTGGGGGACCCCCAAAATTATGGGCTTACAAGTAGAGTTATGATCATTGACATGAACATACTGTTCCCTCTCATTTAGATAACTTCTTAACCATTCAAGTGCTAGACCTCTGATACCTTAATGTTGTAATTTGTGCAGTAAAATATCAATATCAATGGTGTTAATGGCACATTTCTCGTCTTCAATACAGTCATTAATTTGTTCATTTAAGTCTAATATTGCCATACAGGTTGTGCTCTTTTTTTCTAAAACTGTATTGGGAGGGAACAAGTATATCCAGTTTATCAAGATAGCCACTAAGTCTATTGTATAATATCTTCTCCATTACTTTAGAAAAAGTGGGTTAGAATTGATATGGGCCGGTAATTATTCATATCATCTCTATCACCCGATTTAAAAATTGGAATTAACTTTGCGATTTTTGTCATTTTAGGTACAATACCGGTAAATAAAGAAAGGTTGATACAATGAGCCAGTGGCTCTACAATGATGTTCGCAATGGCCTTCATGATGTTACTAGATATTCCATCTACATCAGAGGTATATGAGCTCCTCAACTCAGAAATAATTTTGAGGAGTTCGGTAGCTACTGTCGGTTGGTATCATGAAGAATGAGTGAATGTAACTACCAGAAAGAAAATGTTTAAAAGTGACACCCTTGGGTGGACTTACATTTTTTTGACAGATTTAGACCCATTGAGGCAAAATGATTATTAAAACTCTGTGCAAGATCAGCTTTGGCATAACCAAGAGCAGGTAGAGCACAATGATCATCCTCTAAACAAAAATCACAGGTATTTACTTGGAAGCTATTCTTAACATAAAGGCAGACCCCTCCGTTTGTTCTATTTGGTCTGTTCTTAATGTGTAGATTGTACCCATCAAGGTTAAGTAGTTTGACATTTGAAAATGTATTGAGCCAGGTTTCACTACACCCAATAACATCAAAATGACAGCTTAAGTTAGATAGAAGAGAAACCAAATCAGAGTGATGTTGGTTTAGGCTTCTGGGCCCGTATTCCTAAAGATTTACTCTTAAAATTAAAGAAAAAAGTAATTCAGAAAGCATCGTAACCCTTAAAAGAGGTCTTAAGGTCAAACTTGTTAGGAGCACAGACGAGGACTTTTAAGAGGCTTAAGAGTTTCTTTAGCAGAGGAGAAAATGGCAGAAAGAAGAAGAGGCAGAAGAAATGTGTTGCAGACAATGGATGACA
Source organism: Carassius auratus (assembly GCF_003368295.1). NCBI lineage: Eukaryota > Metazoa > Chordata > Actinopteri > Cypriniformes > Cyprinidae > Carassius > Carassius auratus. The sequence goes on along the minus strand of NC_039246.1, from coordinate 5,072,372 downwards.
GTGAGTTAATAAGACGCTATAGATTATATAATAATTTATAATTTAATATATAAATTAAAGTAATCACTACATTACGATATTTGGCAACTGCGAAAATGCAACAATGCAATATGATGATCTGGGTCTGTCACAAACTTCTGTAAGCAGAGTGAGCACACAAACAATTACAGCACTTTCAGAACATCTTATTGTGTCGCAGTTCATTTTGTTTCCATTGGACATTCCCACCTTGCAGGCTCAAAAAACTGCATTCATGAATATAGCAGGCTTATAGGTGCGCACAAGCAGGGGGAATGAACCGTTAATAGCTTGTGCTATACGCTCTCATGTCTGCTTCTTGTCCCGTGCTGTGACACCCGGCCCAAATTTTCCTTTAAGAATGGCCCTGTGTTCATCCACTAACTGGGCTAACAGTAAACACTGTTCCTCTGTCCAGTTTGGCTTTCTCCCCCTTCTTGGTTTTGATTCCATGTTTGATACATTAAAACCAACATTCAAACCGCTACTTAAATAGGACAGCACTCACTGTAATTGGAAATAGTGGAACAATTATTATCATTCTAAGCCAATCAAATACCTAATAGGAAATTAAAAGCATGGTAAATAAAAAAAGGATTTAGATACACACATATAATGTGTGTCTGTGTGTGTGTGAGAGAGAGAGAACGGTCAAATATGAAAAATTAAGCATGTAAATTCAAACTGAGAATTAGAATAGACCCTATACTTAAAATAACTTTTTTTCCTTCTTGTACAACCAACCAATCACAGTCTTCAAAAGATTGTGTCGTACATAGCAACGGGGTCAACCCCGCCTCCTCACTAAGATGAAAGTTTTTGTCTTTTCCTTACTCAGAGTTGCTCTCAGATTAATCCCGAAACGATCATAAGCTAAGACTCCTACATAAAGTTTTTTAGCTAAATTAAGAGTTTCTTAGAAAGGATTCTTAGAATCTTTATGAATATGGGCCCTGCTGTTTAAATGTAACAATGAATAATTATATATATGATTTAATAATTTTAAGTTATCAGAATCAAATACATTACAAGTTGTATTGACATCCATGTCAATGCAATGCTGAGAATCTCCAACAATATTGAAGTCATCAAAACTCTATCAGCAGTACAAATCGATCATGGAGTTTACTGGGATTACATTAAGACACTGACAAGGCGATGGTCACAAATATGCTTGGAGCAACCAGATGCACGCACATATACAACACACACACATACAAAAACATTCCGGTACCATTGTATAAACCATTTGTACTATGCTGCAGTCGTCCGCGCTGACAAAAAATAAACAAAAAATTAAAATAGTCTCATAAAGATGAAAACCAAAGTGTCTCCCTTTATGAAACAAAAATATATTGCAGTATATTGGAAAATATTATGTAATATATTAGGCATATATTCTTATATATATTTATTTTTTCCAATATATTGCAATATATTGAAAGCGGCAATCATTTGTATATTTTGCAATATTTTATATAATATATGTATCATCAATATATAATTAAATGTATTCAAATATATAAAATATTAGAAAATAAAAAGGGAAAATAATATATTATAATATATCACAATATATTTTAAGAAATATATTGGTAAATATATTTTCCTTTCGTAAGGGTCTCACCTCTCTGTCTGAAAAACAAGTTCAAGCCTGTCGTAAAGGGAAGTAGGCTATTAGAAATATGAATTCATGATAGAGAAACTGCATGTTGTAGTGGCAGGGTGTGAACCCTGCATCCAGACCAGGGTTTCCGTTGTCCGGTAATTACCGGACATTGGCCGGGAAAAAAATTAAATGTCCGACAAAATTAAATCTCTCCGGTCAAATTGTCAGATTAAAACTGCCTAATAATCCCGGCCTCGCCCCCCAACACAATCTGAATCGACCGTTTGAAAGTTTTTAAACAACATCGCATGTTGCATTTCAAATAAAGCGCACGCCTAACGGCTATAATAAACGTCTAAAGAATCAAACTGCGCATTCAGATACAATTGCAGCCACAAATTATGAGATGCATTATTCGAATGCTTGGTGAAAGAGTTGTGTCTTTAATCTAGATTTAAAAGGACAGAGTGTGTCTGAACCCCTAACATTATCAGGAAGGCTATTCCAGAGTTTGGGAGCCAAATGCGAAAGTTATTTAGTGGACTTTTCTATCATTTTCTGCATCCGAAACAGGTAACACGTTTCGCAGCTGGAAGAATGCTGTTTTGGGAAATATGGTTTTCAAAACACAAGTTGCTGTTCAATATAACACCCAGATTTTTAACTTTAGAGGAAGTAACAGTACATCCGTCTAGTTGCAAATTGTAATCTACAAGATTTTGTGTGCAGTTTTTTGGTTCAATAAGTGATATCTCTGTTTTATAGGAGAAAATTATTGGTCATCCAATCTTTTACATTTTTAACACACTCTGTTAGCTTAGATAATTTAGAAGTTTCACCTGGTCTCGTTGAGATATACAGTATAGCTGAGTATCATAAGCATAACAGTGGAAACTAATCCCATATTTTCTAATAATATTACCAAGGGGCAACATGTATATTGAAAATAGCAGAGGGCCTAGGACAGATCCTTGTGGCACGCCATATTTTGCTGGTGATAAATGAGATGACACCCCATTTAAATAAACAGAGAGGTAGCGATTGGACAGGTAGGATCTAAACCATCTTAGAGCCTTCCCTTGAATAGCTGTATAGTTTTGTTATCAATCAATGAGTTTGTCATGATCTATGGTGTCGAACGCAGCACTAAGATCAAGTAAGACTAGAAATGAGATGCAGCCTTGGTCTGACACAAGAATCAAGTCATTTGTAATTTTAACAAGTGCAGTTTCTGTGCTATGGTGGGGCCTGAAACCTGACTGAAATTCTTCATAGAGATAATTTTTTTGCAGGAAGGAGTACAATTGACAGCAGACACAACTTTTTCTAAAATTTTATAGACATAAATGGAAGATTTGAAATGGGCCTTTAATTTGCCTTTTCACTAGGATCTAGTTTTGGTTTCTTAATAAGAGGCTTAATAACCGCCAGCTTAAATGGTTTTGGGACGTGACCTAAAGATAACGATGAGTTAATAATATTGGGAAGCGCTTCTTCTGCTGCAGATAACAACGCTTTCAGTAATTTAGTGGGTACAGGATCTAATAAACATGTTGGTTTAGATGCAGTGATAAGTTTATTTAGCGCTTTCTGTCATATAGTTGTAAAGCACTGCAGTTTATCTTTGGGTGTGATGGATGAAACTGAGGTTTTAGACGCATTAAAATCTACATTTATTATTGTATTTCTGATGTTATCTATTTTATCGGTGAAGAAATTCATAAAGTCATTACTATAAAAAATTGATGGAATATTTTAATCGGGTGGCATCTGGTTATTTGTTCATCTAGCCACTGTGCTAAATAAAAACCTTTGATTGTCTTGGTTATTTTAAATGAGTTTGCGGATATGGTCAGCTCTGGCAGTTTTAAGAGCCTGTTTTTCTATGCAAAAAACTTCCAAGTTAGATTTTCTCCATTTGCACTCAAAGACTGCAAGTTTCTTTCTTGAAAGAGTGTCAAGACGTCAAGTACCATGACGTCGAGTCAAGTCACCTTTATTTATATTGTGCTTTAAACAAAAAAGATTGTCAAAGCACCTGAACAATATTAATTAGAAAAACAGTGTGTCAATAATGCAAAATAAAAGTTAAAGGCAGTTCATTGAATTCAGTGATATCATCATCCAGCTCAGTTCAGTTTAAATTCTATCTGTGCAATCAAGTCAACCATATCTCTATAAATGAAGTGTCCCCAACTAAGCAAGCCAGAGGCAATAGCGGCAAGGAACCAAAACTTGGGGGGCCAGTTCTCCTCTGACAATACGCAACCAGAAGTTCAATTCCAGGCTGCAGCAAAGTCAGATTGAGCAGAGACGTCCTCACAACATCAAATTGAAGTAATGTCACACTGTCCAAATGACAACGACCTGGCGACGTCCGCACAATGCTCTGTGTTTGCTGGGGTTACGTCTTTATTGGGAAAGGATCTTGGTGGATTATCTGCGTCACTCCAACTTTATAAGACTAACGATGAACATGTAGACAACAGATAAAAAATTCAATTCAGTGCTTTTATTTCCAACATGCACTCATTCGTGGCTGAATATAATTTAATTCAGGCAAAGTTGCGTCTTTATTGGGACAGGAATTTATTAATTATTCATGATTCCATGAGTTGGTCTCTATTTCTTAGAGCCAAGCTGCATATTCAGGCATTTATGTAATGCATCTAATTTGTGCATAAATGGCTGTTATATTAAATAAAGTTTACGAACTACAGCAAAATCAAGTACCGGCACGTCATTGTTGTTCATGTCTACCTTCAGACATGCTAAAATAGCAAACCTTCGTGCAATTCTTGAATTTATCGGTGAATCTGATATCACAAGCGGAAATGAAAGTTAACTTTCCTCCACCTCATATACAATCAAGGAAAAATAAACAAAATAAAGCATTCCAAGTGTAAATAAAAATAAAATGTAATGTCTATTTTTTTTTTTTGCGATACATATCGTATTGGCACCCAAGTATCATGATAGTATCGAATCAGGAAGTAGGTGTATCATCCCATCCTTACTAGCCACAGGAGTACATATGCACAAAAGGAAATAAAAAGCCTCATGGGGAAGCATAAAGAGGTCAAGGATGCAAGTAAAAAGTAGTCATGGTGTCAATCAGACTATTTTTTTATATGCTTTAACAAAGAACACAAATGGTATCATGACTTTACATATGTGTCCTCTGGTTAAGTGTGAATGCAAAAAAAAAAATTAATTAGTACACGGAGTAAAACTGAATTGTCTATTAGAAAGAATACACAGATGATTATAGAAATTTCTCCTTTTTAAAAATCTCGTCACTGGGGAAAACTGTAATTTCTTACCCAGAATAAGTTCACAAATGGCATTTCATGCTGCTTTGACAATCTCCTCTCAAACAGAAGATACTAGCAATGTCTCTCTTCAGTGTGACTCCCAAGGTTTGCATTGTTTGTAAAAACTCTTTCCACTGTGATTGTACATAAAAGGCTTTTTTTTTTCAGATGAGAATTTGAATGATTCTTAAGGTGATTCCTGTCTATTCGCAATAATGACAACAAAGTTTTTAGTGAAACTTCATGTGGTTTTTAAGGCCTGAAGCCCTTCCCACACAGTTCGCAGGTGAAAGGACTCTCTCCAGTGTGAATTCCCATATGGGCATTAAGGAGTTTGTTCTCAATAAAACTCCTTCCACACTAATCACATAAAAATGGCTTATCTCCAGTGTTGAGTTCTCATGTGAACCTTAAGACCGTTATTTAATGAGAAACTCTTCCCGCACTGTTTGCAGGTGAAAGGTTTCTCTCCAGTGTGACTCCTAATGTGACCCTTAAGGCAGTTTTTCTGTGTAAAACTCTTTCCACACTGATCACATACAAATGGCTTCTCTCCAGTGTGAATTTTCATGTGACCCTTAAGACCGTTATTTAATGAAAAACTCTTTCCACACAGATCGCAGGTGAAAGGCTTCTCTCCAGTGTGAACTCTCATGTGAATATTAAGTTTTTCTTTGAATGTGAAACTCTTCCCACACTGAAGGCAGATGAATGGCTTCTCTCCGATGTGAATTTTCAAGTGGACAGCGAGGCATTTTTTCTGTGTAAAACTTTTTCCACACTGAGGACAAGTGAATGGCTTCTCTCCAGTGTGAACTCTCATGTGAGTCTTTAGTCTTCCTTTAAACGTGAAACTCTTTCCACACTGAGGGCAGGTGAAGAACTTCTCTCTGTTGTGAATTCTCATGTGGACAGCGAGGTATTTTTTCTGTGTAAAACTGTTTCCACACTGAGGGCAAGTGAATGGCTTCTCTCTTGTGTGAATTTTCACGTGGACAGCAAGGTATTTTTTCTGTGTAAAACCCTTTCCACACTGAGGGCAGGTGAATGGCTTCTCTCTGGTGTGAGTTCTCATGTGGACAGTGAGGTATTTTTTCTTTGTAAAACAGTTTCCACACTGAGGGCATATCAATAGTTTCTTTTCAATGTGAATTTTCATGTGAGTCTTAAGATCTCCATTGCGTGAGAAACTCTTCCCACACTGTTGGCAGGTGTAAGTTCTCTCTCCAGTGTGAATTCTCCTGTTGGGATTAAGGTTTGTAGTTTCTGTTTTTTGAATTTGTGAGGAAGTCTTTTTAGTCTGTGAGCAACTAATAGATTTCTCTTCAGTTTTGAAATCATGCAGTTTCTCATTCTGATCTTTGTAGTCTGTTTCATTCAGTTCTTGACTCTCCTCATTCAGCGACATCAGGTCTGAGGTAAAAACAGACAAATACAAAGTTAAAACCAGTTTAATGTCACAAAGTAACAGACATTCTAACATTGTTATAATTAATATATTAATTTATATTAAATATAAATTAAATAACAAATTAGGGGTGTGCGATTACAACAAAAAATGATATCTCTAGAATTTTCTGGGATTTTCTCAATAACGGTAATAGAGTGCTGATATCTCTAATTGTGCTAACTGACTCCTGAATTTGTTTATATTATGTGTGGAAGGTCACATCAATAATAGAAATTAATCATTTTCAACAAGTTTTATGGCTATTTCCATCTTTAAGCCATTTTTTCTAAAAGTGCACCATCTTCTTAGCCAAATTCTTGCATTTGGGCTTTTACCAAGCAAATTAAGTCAGTATCAAAATAATTGATCTTTGCAATGCAGAGTAGACAGAGAAGCTACATTAGAAGCATCATTTAGATGCATTTACACACTGTTTAATGTAGCTCTGAGGGACATGAAATATTGTAACTTTTAATACATAAATAATGATTTGATATTTTAAACATTGAAAACTGTGATATGTCCTTGACGGACAAATCATTAATGGCTTGTCTTTATAGTAATATAGTACATTGAAGAGGACATCCATATGCTCACCTAACATTTGGCTACTCCATGACAGATAGAGGGGCTTGTGCGATCATTTACTCTTAAAATACCTAATTTTAGAATTTTTGTAAAAAAAAATTCTCTGTGTCTCGTTGGATGCAAATGGTGCTCGTTCGCAAATATGTTGTGCGATATTCCAATTTTGCACATTTAAGTTAAATTCGCAACTTTGGATGGAAACCTGGCTACTGTCGCAGACTTCATCTCTTAAATTAAAAACAGAAAGCACTAGGGTAACAATAAATTATGACGTTATAATAAATTAAAACGTTAATGCTGTGTACATGCTGTTTTTCCCTAACAAAATTCATAATTATTATATTTGCTGGTGCGCTGTGGCAATTAATTAGTGACAGTATTATTTTAAAATTTTTATTTGAATGTGGCATTAACATTCTTGTTTTAAAACCTTTATTTGAATATGGCAACATAATATTGAATCAGCCAATCACTGTGCGTATAATTAGTAAGTATGCTGACATCATCCATGGCAACAAGGTCAGCCCCGCCCCCTTACTCTTAGCTTAAGACTTCTGTCTATTCATTAGTAAAAGTTTGTCTCAGAAGCTTTGTGTGAATAGGTTTTAAGAAAAAACTTTTAGCTAAAAACTTTTACTGCTATTTAGGAGAATTCTTAGTTGTAAGATAAAAAGTTTTGTGAATATGGGTCCGGATGTCAATTTACTTCATTAGTTGTTATAAGTTTTCCTCAATTTCTTGCTCAACGCTTCTCAACAAAATATTACAAAATATATAATTAAGAACTGTATGAATCACTAATTTTTCTACAGAAACACTGTCCAACAGTGACACCAGCAGGTAAAGTATCAGCGGAAGTTGATGTCTGTTGTGCCCCCTTGTGCTCCCATTGAGTTTTAAAGGGATAGTTCACCCAAAATTATTTAAAAAATAAATAAATAAAAAGGATTGCTGGTAACAGTTGGTGGTTCTCACTGACTTTCATAGTAGAAAAAAAAAACTATGAAAGACAATGGGAACCACCAACAGTTTACCATCATTATTTAATATATATATATTTTTATGTTCAACAAAGAAACTAATACAGGTTTGGAATGACATGAGGGTGACTACATGGGTCACAGCTTAATGACCATGTGGAAATGTGGGTCCCATGAACAAAGCAGTGGTTCTTAACTTTGCTCATGGGACTCACATTTCCACACTGTCATTAAACATGGTCACAAATGTAGAAATATCATTTATTTCTGTAGAGCAGGACATTTTAATAAGTTTTGAGAATGAAAACCAACCTGTTGGTGTCTCGGTATCTTCATGTTTGACTCTGAACGCTTCTTCAATCTTCAAGTCTTCACTTTCTTCTTTAATAAATGCCATCTTTATAATTTTGTGTTACATGGATCTCTGACGCTTCAGCAGGAGTTTTTCATTATTAGACACTTTGTCCTGTTTAGGGTGAGAATAATTAAAAGATAGAAAAATAAGTGCAAACTAAATCTCTGGGTGTGTCTCAATTAGGTCCCTAGTTCAGTAGTCAGCACACTAGTGAGGGAGTCAGTCAGAGTGATCATTAATGGCCTTAGCCATTAATATATACATATATACATATACCTCTAACACTGGCTTGCTCTATTCTTTTTGTACTCTGTTTTCTTTTTATTTATTTTATTATTTAAAAGCCCTAGCTATGTGTACTGTGTTAAGCTAACTGAGAGCTGTATACACACAGTAGGTGGACAACCTAAATGAGGATTACCGCCGCGCGGTGCCTGTAATTGTAACTGTAACTGTAATTTAGTCACGTGTTAAAATAATTTGTGAAACTACCACCAGGTTTGCGAAATGAATGTAACTGTAAAATGAGATAAAAGGAGGAAGTAAAACAACTTAAAATGAGCAATTGCGCTATAATTAGCATTTAGCAAAATTATTATTAACTCTGTTATTATTCTTGATTTTTTTCAAACTACTAACACTTTGCATTTTTGAATTGTGCCTTATGTGTGACCAAAAATGTAGTATTTTCTATTTCAGCTGTTTGATCATGCTGGTGTTGTTCACCAGACATTCAGCGTTTACAGCGATCAACTTACTCCTCATATTTTTTATTAATTTTTTTCCATCAGTACTGAAACACGCATGAACTACAAAGCTAATTTTACCTCATGAATAATAGGTAAACTTCAAAAGGGCAACATCAAAAATATGAAAACGGATTTCTCCCGAGTGAGAGAATGAGAAAGCCCAACCTTACCTTATGCTTAGCTTTAAATTATTATTATTTTTTGTTTGTTAATAGCTAAGCCTATATTATTATAAATTGCAATTATATTTATCCATTAGAATTATATATTTAAAATTCTTGTTTTGTTCTGATATATTTGTTAAATGTAAAATATTTGTTGTAAAATGAAAGGAACTAAATATATCCTTTTGGTACATTATAAAATTATTAGGCCAGTCGATATTATTTCTAAATGTAATAAAATGCAACTTATACATGAATTATATAATATATATATATATATATATATATATATATATATAAAAACATGCAGCAAACAAAAATAGGTTATTAATCCGTTAAAATGCAACCTATACATGACTCATATATTTTTTCCTCTCACAAATGTAATTTATTTTTTAGCGTGTTTAAAATAAAGAAAGAAATCATGCAGCAAGTGAAAATAGGCGATTAATACGTTAAAGTTTGTTACTCTGGGTTAACAGTAATTATAATTATTATATACTTCAGAGCAGAGCCTGCATATAGGCTTTCCAGGGTTTTTTTTTAAATTGCATCTGAAAATGACTTAGTTCATCGCATTGACTTTCATATGAACCACTCGGGCTCCCGTAGTTCAGAGTGGCTCAACCCTCCCTGCGTGTCTGAGACATGCTGCCGAGCAGATGATGAGTGATTCTGACTGGATCGAGGAGCGGATATTAAGAGTCTGAGCGTCATGGTTTTCACTCGCTCCAAGAGCCTCCATCACGATTACATTTTATGCCAACAGGCGTAATATAACCACATATTCAGCAAGAATTAATGTTTTACACACTTAGCTATGGCTTGATCAGGTTATAATGACTGCAGGAGTTTGTCTGTTCCTTTTACTGATTATTTTCAGGTTAAAGCATGATTTAAACAGATAAAGCACATTCACAAGCAATCGCTTTAACAGTAATGCATTCAAACAAATGTAATCTTACAGTGCTACTACATTATTAGCATGCTATCTGATTTTGAAATCTTATAGAAATTCATCGTTCTGTTTAGATACAATAACTGACAAAAATGTACTGTTATTTTCCTTACAAACAAAATTTGCACAACAGAAAGCAGCAATTAAAGTTGTAATGCTTACAATGTTATTAGTTTGGCATGTGATAGGGAAAAAAGCTTACATGCAATAGCCAAAGCCACTTTGAAACTCTCCTGTTATTTTTTCATTAATTAATTTTTTATAGGCTACGTTATGTACATAACATTTCAAACATACTGAAATACTTAATTTCAGAGAGTGAAGGCGGAATGTGTGTTTCTGGTATCAGTGAGTGCACAGCTGATGCTCTGAGCGCAGAGAAGTTGTTGCTGCTCACAGTCTTTGCTGCGAGTGAGAGAGATGTTTCACCCGACATAATGAAGACGAACGTGGCAGCACAAGCACGGCACATCCCGCAAAAGCAAGCTGCAGCAATGCTCGTTCTGCGGCTCGCCAAGCTTTACTTTTGTAGGTCGCATGGCAGTAAATAATACAATGATATGACCATGCAGTCAATACACATATTTAATAAAAACATTAAAACAAGCAGAGCTGTAAAATAAAAAAAATAAAAAAATGCACGCCAGGTCTACACTGGACACGAGTGGAACGATGCAACAAAAGACAACAGAACCCAGTGATGGATACACTGGACACGATCCCCATCAGTGAACTGATGCTTGTTCTGTTTATGATGAAATGTTCTGACACTGTGTTCAGATGATTTGACACTGTAGTGTGATGTCATTAAGTTAAGACAGACTTTTAGCGCAGTGGGACGCGCACGACAACTCTCGCGTCCGGTGTAGACACAGACAGTGACTTCACTATTTACAAATAAGTTATATAAGAACAAAAAAATCCTAAACCAGCAGCATAATGAGATGGACATATAGACTAGAAAATATATTTACACTTGCTGTCCTCCATCCATGACACTGACGCACTGCTGAGCTGCCAGTTTTAATCTGAACAGCTGTTAATGCCGAGTGGATGGTTAGATGCATGATGGGGCAGTATTAAATAAATAAAACAATAATAATAAAATAAAATAAAGGTCTTTCCAGCATTAAGGTAATAACATTACAGTTTTTTATCATCTTGTCTCATTTATGTTGTCAGTTAATGAAGCTCTTTTTTACATCGTGTGCATTTTATTGTTTATAATGAGAGAACTTGAGTTTAATCGTGAGGACGGTTTATTAATCTGACCATTCTTTAGAGTTTTAAAGATTTAGCTAAATCGTGCAGGTTTAATTTATTTGTTTGTTGTTTTAGGCTAATTAGGCATAAATAATGTGAACGAAATTATACAGTGCTTCATGTTTAAACATGCAATAATTTCTTAATCAGTTTACAGACAAATGTCTTTTTCTCAAGAAGTTATCTGTCAAAATAAAGGACAGGTAATGAATAACAAAAATACATGTTGTTTTATTAAAGGAATTTTAAGATATAAATTAAAATATAGCCATAATGTAGCCCTGTAGACTACCCCCCTGAAATAGGCTACCACTTTTAATGCTGCGATGCAAAGTAAACCACAATTTCTTTTGAATAACATAACACATAATTCATATAATGTAAATAATACTGCACACCTTTTAAATGTGTCCAATCTAAAATATGGTTTAATACCATGTAGCTTAGAGAAAATATAAGCACAGACTCGGGCACAGGCTTGACATTTATCCTGCTTGAATTCGTTCTAAGAAATGCACATAACTTCATAAGTACCAAACTTTCATCTTTGAATATTACATATTAAATATTTTAACTATAGTGTTTTCTTTTATTTTTTGAGACTATAGGCGTCAAATGTAACACATCAGCGAGGCGAAACTGACGTCTATTTGCGAAAATGTGCTTTGATGCGCTTGTTTGATAACTTGTGGTTAAAGCACCACTCAGCCGTTAAAGGCTGCAAATGCACTTTACAGACGCTGTGGTGGTGGTGTATATATATATATATATATATATATATATATATATATATATATATATATATATATATATATATATATATTATATATATGGTATATATATATATAATATATATATTTCCCTTGTGGATTGTTCAAATTCACTACCCTTTCGAGTTGTTTGGGATGAAAACATCCACTCAGTTAAACTGCTGTAAAAATGTATCAGATAATTATTTTTTTCACATTTTTTTTGCATAAATCTATTAATCAACCTCAGTCCTGATAATTTCCAAATTCATAAATGATGTCACTGATTTAGGAAAAAAATGTTTTTTTTATATATTTTAAATATAAAAAGGGATTGTGGACTGAATTTTTTTTTATATTTTCAATATAAAAAGGGATTGTGGACTGAATTTTTTTTTAACCTTTTGTCACAGTCTTGGGCATGTCAAAGATTAGTAACAACATTGGATTTAATGCATTGTTAGTTTTTGTGCAGCATTAAATTTTACTTTTTTCTCCCTCATTAGTTGTTGGTGGCTGTTTTTGCCCCATTGACTTCCATTATAACGACATTTTTTGATTGCAAAGCCATGACAACATATAATCATGCATTCTTGTTTGTTGGTGGTGTTACCTGTTGGGAAGAGGTAAAAGTTTTACTGCTGATCAAAAGGTGGCACCCTTTAGATAGGCATGTGCAAAAAAAAGCTTTGTTTCTGGCTTTTATATGGAGTTATATGCAGTATAACAGTATATTATAGTGTTTGTGTGTGTGTGTGTGTGTGTGTGTGTGTGTGCATGGGGTATAAGGGATATATACACACACACACACACAAAATTGCATAATAAATGAAAAAATGTAATACAAAGTTTTTTTTAATAAAATACAAAAAGGTTTTATTACAAACCCTATTATTAAACTATTTACTATATTAGATTAAATTTAACTTTATTGTCATTGCATATGTATGGTACAGGGCAATGAAATGCAGTTAGCATCTAACCAGAAATGCAATAAGCAGTAAGTACAGGATATACAGTGTCTACAATATGTTACAAATGTACAATTATTATACATTTAAGGCTTTAGACATCATTTGCAGGTTTTAAATACTATCAGCATGATATACAGATAGGTGTACTAGTGTACTATAACATACTATACAGATGGATTGTGTAATATCCGTTTTCCCTGTCTTTATCTTCATTATGGGCGTGACAAAGTTTCTTAAGGAAACAATCGGAGTCTAACAAGGGGTTGTAAGGAGTCAGAAGTGACGCTGGATGGGAGCAACATTGTTTTTCATACCCGCGGGTTGAAGCAACCCCAATACCAATAACATGATATTTAGCCCCTAAAATGTGAATTTTACCAAGGCAACTCAGCCAAAAAACCTATATTTTAACCCCGAGAAGCTATTTGTATCAGGGAACCTCCTGGAAACGCGATTGGGCTAGTTTTGAGAAGCAACTGGGCGGGATTTGTTGTGAAAACCGGGCAACACTGATCTGAACGCACGTGCTGGAGATACACTACTAATTACAGGAGCGCCTTTACTGATGAGATGTACATGAAAATCGCATTCGATTTTTTGCACAGCCCTAGGTTTTATATATATATAATTATTATTATTATTATTATTATTTAATTAAAGATCAAGGTGTAACCTTTACAAATGCAGACTAAAGCACTATTCGGACGGGACTAGTTTTCTAAACTACGTTTGAGTTTCGATTCTTACCACCTGACGTCTGTGATTTTCATGTACCAATTTGGACGGGACTAACATCTCCGTGTTTATTACAGAGGTGGGAGGGTCTGTTTTGTGCATCTGGGCGTCACAGAGATCACGCACTCTGTATGCGTGCATTGCATTCATTCAGAATGACTGCCTTAGTATTATTACACAATAAATACTAAATGGCTGGTATAACAAAACCATGTTAATGTGTGGTTCCTTTAGTTTAACTTGTTTTCCTTTTTTTTTTTTTTTTTTTATTAAATGTAATTAAAACATTATGTAACTGAGTACATAAATGAGCGTGAGTAATCTTACCTGATGCTGATATTACAATAGCCGGTATTAACAGTTTACGCGATCTTGCTCTTGATTTTATTGTTTGTATTATTTTTTTATTATTATTTATTTGCCGCTAAGCAAATATATCAAACATCCGCGCGGTAAGGCCATCTACGGTAATTCACGTTGGCCAAAACACACAAGGAAACACGTTGTGAAATAAAATATCACCGGCAATCACACACATTCGCATTCGGACGGGATTAGTTTTCTCAGAGGATCACTGAGTTTGCTGAAAAACGGTAGGTAATTTGCTCTGGAATTATCACAGAGGTTGTGTGAGAAAAACACAGACGTGGCAGATTCGGACGGGATTAAAATCACCAAGTACGTCTGTGAAACGCAGATTTCTCTAACGACCCCCTGTAAAACTAGTCCCGTCCGAATAGGGCTTTATTTTCACAGCCTTCTTTGATCATATTCAGCAAGGGTATGAATAATTTTGAGCACATCTATAAATGCTTTAGCTTACTTTGTAAATGTGTTACCTTGTGACTTGCGTTCACTAGTTGATTCATTCTAAAAGTTTTTATTTAGACTGTTTTGGGCTAATCAAATATAAGTAAACGCAAAGCACAATTTAACACGTTTACAAAGTAATGTATATTAGGAGCTTTTCAACTGGAGTTTAATGTTTACATTTCATTTACTATTAAATTCAAATAGTATATCAGGTCACATGTTTGAATAGTATTTCTACAAGAAAATAACAGAGAAAACAATGTTAAGTTTTTATCTTAAATGAGACATCAGCTAGTCTGTGAAGAAAATGTACCATGTTTTTAATATAGTAAATATTTTAACGATAGCGTTGGTAATAAAGCCATAGTAGCTTCAAATGTACTATTGTCTGAGACTCCATGATATGTACGTTACCATCATACACTATAAAATGTAAAATACGTTTTAGTATAATAAACCCATGGTTGATTTTCAAACAGGTAAACGCAGGTCACAAGTTAACAGGGGCACATTTCCTTGATTCAGCCTGCTGCATAATCTCACGCCAAGAGTAAAATCCTGACTTCAGTCCAATCTGTGGCAGAAATAGTAACGTTAGTCAGATAGCCCAATGTGTTCATTAATGGCATCTTGCGGCGCAAGTGTTTTTAGCATGCATTCAAAACCTAGACAATTTTTTTTAAAGAATAGTGTGTGAAACAGTATACAATAAAAAACAAATGTTTCGGATTATTATGCTGAAGTGTTGTCAACACAGTTGCTGAGGTTGTTACCTCACAAATATGTCCCAATCCCAATTCTATTTTATACCCCTTGCCCTTGTCCCTTGAAGTAGGGGAGACAATACTGCCCTAAGGATTGGGACACCACTACTATGCCATCACAAATCAGTGTTAATTTCGTTGACTAAATATTTTCGTCATTATTTTCGTCACGAATATATTTTTGCCGACGAAAACGAAACGAAAACTAAAATAGAAGGCACTGATGGAGACTAAAACTATGACTAAATTGATTGACATTATCGTCAACGAATAAAGGACGAGACGAAAATAGACTGTGACGAAAATCAAATCAGCAGACGGCAGAGATGCGAGGAATGAGCAAAAGAACCGGCAAAACAGAACAGACTGCATGAGAGAAGAGAACCAATCAGAGCCTGACTTATTGAGACGTGAAGCGAAGGTTTTCAGTTTTTATGAGCTCCCGGGAAGTCGGCATTCGAAGAGGTGATAGGGACTTTAAGCAACAGCCTCTGGTGGAACGGCAACGCCATTCTGGCGTTGTATTGCGCCTGCGCGAATTTAACTGCTACTTTGTGACGTTCTAATTTAACGGTCTACTACGGGAGAACAGCTGATTTGCCGGAGTCGCTACAACGTGAGAGGTTAGGTAAATAAATGTTATGTTTTTAGACTTATTTACATCATACAATATTAAAAACTCCTCTTCTGACAAAAGATTGTCATTTAACGCCAAAAGCAATCCTTCTCTTGCTTTTTTAAATTATATATTTTTTTGGATCTCAATAAATGAATTAATGCTGCGTTGCGCTGTTCTGTTTTACCGTTGCTTAGTGACTTTTACGTTCTTGGCTACAGCGGTGTGACGGCAAACTTCCGGTCGCTGTAGCCGTTCCATTCGCAGCTGTTGCTTAAAGTCCCTACTGTCTAAAAGAGCGACAAAATGTCCACAGCTCACTTCACGTTTGACGACGAACAAAACAAAACAAAGTGTAAAGCACGCAGAGCGCTCATTCGTGGCAAGAACACAACCAATTTGAAAAGACATTTACAGACGAGCCACCCGGACATTTTCTCAAATGTAATTTTACAACGATATTCTTTTGTTTATTGAGCTAAGCAAAATTGGAATAGTGCAGTGCGTAGATGTTGTAGCATTAAATATTACGAACTGAAAAGTACTGTAAAATAGCCCCTTCTTCAAGTTAGATGCGAGCACAATACTAATACGTAATATCATGATAAATACATTTGATTAATACTAATGTTTAGTATATTTTATAATGTTCTACTTGTTGACAATATCACAAATATTTCTATATTAGTCATGTGAAACATGAATGTTCACATCCTATCATTATACATACAAATCTAGCAATATTGTAGTATTTAAAACATACAATATTGCTAGACAAATGAATACCTTATAAAATCTTGTTACTTTTTTTATCCACCTAGCTGCCAACTTATTAAATATTTACTTTAAATGTATGCACTTATTGTTCAGCTCAGCTGTAAGCTTTAAGGTCCTGGACCTAACTTTATTTTTCTTTTATTGATGGTCAATTGGCAGCTAGTTATTGTTTACATTATCATGACAGTGTTTGTTGCTGCATGAAAGCTTTTGAATCGAAATAAAGACACAGTTGTGTTGAAATAAAGTTGAATTTGTGTTTTATATATTTTGTTTAAGTTTGTTTCCTATACCAGCTGTAAAAAATTGTCTAGTAAATCTGTTATTGATTTTAGTCTTATTTTAGTCGACTAAAATACCAAGCAATTTTAGTCGACTAAAATACCAAGCAATTTTAGTCGACTAAAATAAGACTAAAATTAAAACAAATCAGATGACTAAAACTTGACTAAAACTAAAAAGAATTATAGTCAAAAGACTAAGACTAAAACTAAATTAAAATTTCGTGTCAAAATTAACACTGTCACAAATCATCATTTGTCGTCTAGCTCTTACAATACACACATATATCGGTGTGCTGGTGTGCATTAGAGCCTTTAATTATCGTTCTGTAGGCTATAAATGAGCTGCTTACTGACACACACACACACACACACACACACACACATATCGAAAATCGCGCAGCTCACACATCCAGGAGAAAAAAAACTCGTCAACGCTGCCCCAAGACTTTTATTAAATACAGTTTAAATACTGAATCGCTACATTATATTTTCCGGTGACGAGAGGATACAACGCTGTTTTTAAGTAAACTCACTCTAAAAAGATAAACGCACAGACGCTAATACACGCAACTTTAATTTCTCTCTCTCTCTCTCGAATTCGCAATATTTGAGAAAATGGTTTACATTTGAAAAAAGCTTACATTTATGTATCTTTTGGTTCGCTGTAGTAGCCATGTTGCCGAGATAATTCATACCCCTTTGTTTGAAGTGTGGTCCCAAAAATCTTCGTTTGAAGGGCTATCTGGCCCTTCCCATTACCCCTCCAACCAAAAGAGAATCAAGACAAAGATTTGAGGGGAAAGGGGAATTGGGTAGAATTGGGCCTAAATGTACTGACCATTCTTTTTAAAAAGGCTTGTTAATTAAGGATTCATACGAGCAAAAAATGCTATATTGCCCAACTGAACTGAATTAATGGACTACATACTAATAATTATTGTGTAAATAGTTGTTAGGTGGTAGATACTTATATTTCAGTAATGAAGTACATTATAAACCAGTATTCAATAAAACAGTACGTTTAAAATATTTCTTGAAAATATTATTAAATGAATGCAACTTTATTGGAACAAAAGCCTCCCTATACCTATACTGCTAACCACCTGATATCAACATTTTCAAATATTTCCTTTATTTTTATTTAAATAAATGCCTTTCTAATCTGATGGGAAAATGAGTAGCCTAGAACAAGTTTGGTAAAGGGTGGCCTCGAACTCGGGTCGCTCGCGTCAAAATCATTCTTCGCACGTCTTTTACCCGCTTCGCTACTGATGTTGGAGAGAATTGGGCATCTTTTACAGTGCTGTTTATAACAGCCAGGCATTGGTGAGCGGAGTTAATGGAAATAGTCTCTATTGATTATATTACTTCAATATTTTTATTATTCAGTATCTTTAAAATAAAGCACTATAGAGATAAAGGTGACCTAATTTGACTAGAGATTAAAGAACAATCTATGTCCTACTTATTATATTGTCATTATATACACAGCAATAGTTTATAGTTTACAGTAACATGTAATGTATGTATAAAAGTGCTTTATAATTACTATTTCCTGCCTCCAGTTCACTCACGTGTTAGAATATGAAACATTACATGGAGCACGTTGCGTTCTGGGAAACAGTGTCCCATGCAATGTCTTCAGATGCATACATCAGACTTCAGCAAATGTAGCAGGCAAATGTAATCAGGGCATTACATGAATACAAGACATTCTCTTACCATTCACAGAATACACCCAGCATAAAGCAGTAGAGTAGGAGTTGTGTGGTAATATGCCATTCTGAGAAACGTCCTGATGTCTGCAGCCAGACCCTGTTGAATCATTTTGAGAAGCAAACTGATTCAGTTGACTCAAAAATGTTTCGAAAAGCTCAGTTTCTCCATCACTAGATAGAGTACTACAGTGTTGCATTCAGTAGTAATTTCTTTGCACGGTTTTATTTCAATAGAAACACTTTAAAAATGGTTAAAAGCACAAACCTTTCTTCAGTGGAATCACAGATGCAGGATCGTGTCGCAGTATTATGACATCACTTCACCAGACCAAAATAAAAGTCCGTTTTCTTCCTCTTTTTGATGTTTTATGGTGGTTGGGAAACCAGCTTTGGTGCATATTTCGCCTCATACTGGGATGGAGAGTGAGGCGAGGACATCCTTCTACCTATATTTTATTACATATATTAGTTTTTCTTCAGGAAATTAGTAAGAGCTTTATAACCTTTATTACAACAACTGTTTAAAACATTCTGTAATGTCAGTTAATGGCAGCAGATTTTAATTCCTCTTTTAACTTTATTATTTCCTTTCATATGTCCTACAGTTAATCAGCAAATGTTCAGCAAATCCACAATGATTACATTGACCAGATTCATGTCTTGCTGTCATCTGGAGTGATTTATTATTATTATTTAGAATGTTGTGGAAAAGTTATTTCAGTAATTCAACTCAAATTGTGAAACTCGTGCATTAAATAAGTTCAGTGCACACAGACTGGTTCTTTTGTGATGATTTTGGCTCACATTTAACAAAAACCCACCAATTCAAGGAAGGAAATGAAGTTGTGGATATGCCAGTAAAAAACTACAAAGCATGAAACAGTAGATGTACAAGCACCAATAAGAGCAGAGGTCAAAACCTTCACAAAGCAACATTCACTTAAAATATGGCAGAAATATTGGAAGACAGCGGATACAGGACGTCATTTATACATTTTACAAAATCAAGTAGTCACAAGCTTGAGGAAGAGCAGAAGCCCAAGGGAGGAGATGTTAGTCTCACGTCTCAGAACGAGTCTCACTGGTTTAAATACAACATTGCACAGAATTTAATAGGATGTTTTTTTCACCTCTCATTTGATGTCATTTTAATACTCACTCCAGTCTAGTAGGGGGCGGTAATGCGCCTTTGAGATGAGCTGCCAACTGCGATTAAATCTGAAAGAAGAAGAAGAACGCGTCTGTGATTCGACTGAAGAAAGGTGAGTGCTTTTATTTAAAAGTGTTTGAAAAAATAAACTTTACAGCGCAGATCGATGCACGCTGTAACAGTGCGGTGGACGAATACTCGATTAGAACTACAAACACGAATAACATTAGTTTAAAAACTACAAACATGGCGGAGACCAACGGACAGAGAAAGGAGAAATGTCTAAAGTGATTTAATATTTATTTTACCGATGTCCTTGCCATGTTTCTGTGCCTTGATCGTGGTAATATCTTGCTGTCTGTGGAGGGTCAGAGAGCTTTTCTGAATTGATCAAAAACATCGTAATTTGTGTTGTGAAGATAAAAACAAAGGTTTTACTGTTTGGAGAGACATGAGTGTGGGTAAAGGGATACTCCACCCCAAAATTAAAATTTAAGATGTTTGGGATGAAAACCGGGAGGCTTGTGACTGTTCCATAGACTGACAAATAATAACAGTGTCAAAGTCCAGAAAAAGTAGGAAAGGCTTCCTCAGAATAATCAGTCTTCCTTCAGTGATTCATTCCTGTTTTACTGTGACTTTTATTGTCTCTTTTTATTTAATCATATTTTCTCTAAAATGAGTAACATATTTATAAGATATGGCTTAAATTGTATATTTAGGTCTTCTTTAATACTTAAACAGATAATAGAAATAATAAATGATATGTATTCAATTGTATTATGTCCTCAGTGCAAAGAAACCTAATTTCACAAGAAATATAAACCATGAAATGGTAAAATGTATGTATGTATATATATATATATATATATATATATATATATATATATATATATATATATATATATATATGTTGTTATAGACTACGCTAAACTGCCCTCTAAACATACATATAAATGTTGTGAAAATATAGTTAATATTAATGATTAATGACTCACCCTCATGTCGTTCCAAATCCGTATCTTCAGAACACAGTTTAAGATATTTTAGATTTAGTCCGAGAGCTCTCAGTCCCTCCATTGAAGCTGTGTGTATGGTAAACTGTCCATGTCCAGAAAGGTAAGAAAAACATCTTAAAAGTTGTCCATGTGACATCAGGGGGCAGTTATAATTTTTTGAAGCATCGAAAATACATTTTGGTCCAAAAATAGCAAAAACTATGACGTTGTTCAGCATTGTCTTCTCTTCCAGTTGTGAGTGTGTTCACTGCAGTGTAGTGATGCCCGGTTCGTGAACAAATCAGTTCTACTTGAACCAGTTCCCCAAGTCGAACTGAATCGTTTGAAACAGTTTGCGTCTCCGATACGCATTAATCCACACATGATTTAAGCTGTTAACTTTTTTTATGTGGCTGACACTCCCTCTGAACAAACCAATATCCTGGAGTAATTAATTTACTCAAACAGTACACTGACTGAACTGCTTTGAAGAGAGAACTGAAGATGAACACCGAGCCAGATAACGAACGAAAGACTGACTCGTTCTCGAGTCAAGAACAGGTTGCATCGGTTATTTTCCTTAACTAAAGTCTGTCCACATTTACACATCAGCCAAACAGGAAAACTTATTGGCCAATGCCGATATAAAAAAAATGCCATAAATTGGCCAATATATCGTCCTTGGCAATATATCGGTCGACCACTATTAGGGCGTTGATACATTAATTTTGGAGCCGACTGGAAAACAAAAAAGCCCCAGGATATCGGGCTAGCGATTTTGTGAGCCCTGCACCTCAGATCTATTCAGTTTGTAAACCATTGGTTTCCACACTTGTTTCGTTAAACAAAAGAAATGATGCTTATAGAAGATTGACTAAAACGAATCACCTGTTCACGAATTGGATCATGAACTTGCATAACCGAGCCAAAGATTATCTATTATTGAACATTTCGAATAAAGACTTCAAGTTCATCTGTAAAGCGCACATAGCTATCGTTTGACTGTAGAAACTTTTATTTCATGCATGAGTCGTATGGATCTGTTAACTAAGTGCAAACTCTGAGTTCTAGGAGAATGTTTGTGTCGTGATGATGAGCATGTATCGCTCACTAGGAGTTGCTAAATGAACAGGCTGCTGCACAATTTTTTTAGTTTTAGGGGAGAATCAGTCGCGGTGTTGGTTGAAATCCCCAAACTGTTTAGTTAAATATGAAAATTAATAAATGACATCAAAATAAAAGTAATCATTGGTAATCTAAAATACTTTTCAGCTGTAACTGTAATATGATTACCCTTTATTTAAAATGTAATTATAAAGAAATACAGTTATCATATTTTGTATTTTAAATACGTAACATCGTTACATGAACTTCATTACTCCCCAGCTCTGGTTAAGTCTGCTAAAAAAGTAATATATTTTTCACAATTTCTTCACGTGAAACTAAACTTTTATTTTGATGGGGTGCCGTGAGGAACTTTAAGCTGCTGTGTACGTGTTATGATGGCAGTTTTGTCAGATTAAATGGTAAAATGATAATGAAGTGACAGCTGGGGATAAAATTTCTGTATTCATATCATCATAGTAAGACGACCATGGCCAAAAACACACGAGCATCGTCACAGCTTTTGTAAACATTCTTTCATTCATTCATTGCAGAAATTATGGCACCTTTATGCATGATATCAAATGCTTCTACACTTTTTTAGTATTACTGTATAATTTTATCTAAGCATTGCATTTTGCTTTGTTCTTATTTCTTGTCAAGAGTACCTCTACCATGATAAGTAATGAATGAGTGACAAGCTTTCGGTTATAGCGCAAGGTAAATAAGAGGGTGACATCTTGTGGAGAAGACTAATGAAAAGATTCACATTTATCAGATCTTTTTTAAATGTTTGCAGAAATAAATACCGGAAAAGATAGATTCGCGGCTTTTGAGAATCAATATCGAATCAACGGCCTTTAAAAAACATTTAATCAAAATCTTTTTTTTTTTTTTTTCAGTCAGAGAGCGCACAAGTACTAAATTGAGCACTTTTGAAGACTCAAAAGCACATGCAAATTGATACATTTGATTGTCTGTCGTGAGTGTCTTCGCGGTTATAATTGTTATCATGGTATTGTTATAATGTGCGGGAGATGTTAAAAAAGTACATGCATATAAATCCCTGAACCAAGTTTTGTATTTAAAAAACTTAGTGGATACTCTCCAAAATGGTGCTAGGGTGATGCAGAGGAGACTAATTGGTGAATAAAGTCAAATTTTCTTTCTTTTCCACACAAAAAGTATTCTTGTAGCTTTGTAAAATTACGGTTGAACCCCTGATGTCATATGGATTATTTTACCAGTCTTCTCATGTTTGTGGACATTGATCACGTAAGGACTCTTGCTGTATATGGGAGGGTCAGAGAGCTCTCAGAATGCATTGTAAAAATTGTGTTCTGAAGATGAACGGAAGTCTTGCAGGTTTTTTTAACCACATGAGAGTAAGTAATAACAGAATGTTCATTTTGGGGTGAACTAACCCTTTAAAGGAACACTTTAAAATGGGCTCATCTTCCAACTCCCATAATTCCAGCGTAATAATCAAGGAACTTAGCTGCCGTACTCTGGGTGCAGCAGATGCAGTGATATGACACAGCACCTGAAAATAGTCTTGCTGCGTAATATTGTGCCTGCTGCACCCATTGTATGGCATCAAGTTCCTTGATTATTACACTGGAAGGAGAGTATAGTTCGCAAAACTCTTTGGTCATTTTTGAATTAGATGCTAACGGTCTAATGAAGTTTAATTATCTATGGCACTGGTTCTCAACCCGGGGGGGCGCCAACACTCTCCAGGGGGGGCGCGAGTAGCTATGGCAAGCGAAGCTAAAAATACTACCACCAGACCATGAGATCGGCTGAATGGATTTGAAAACGGTAAAACTCAACTATTTAACTCTAGGGGAGTTGGAAAATTTAGAAAGTGTTCCTTTAACTGGAAATACCATAAATGCTTTGTAGTAAATAGGGAATTCAGATCACTCTACACATCTTTATATAGAATCTATGATGTTCATAACTTAAGGAATCTGTGATTTAATATTTTACAGATCCTTGTAACATTCTATTATAAAGATGGCATTTATTAAAGAGGAGAGTGAAGACATAAAGATTGAAGAGTCACTAAAACATCACTAAAACACTCCCTTTACACGCCTCTCTGGAACAGTGTCACGAAACCTCATCATTTCACCAACAAATATAAGTTATCAGAAAACGAATAAGAAATAAATCACTGGAACATGCGCGATCACACACAAACACGATAAAAGCGTGTTTGTATGCTTTGTTAAATATTTAAATTCAAAAGCATCTGTGTTTTACTATAGACTAAATGATACATTAATCATAATGAATTAATTTATCAGGACCCAAAATTAATCAAACAGAAATAAATGTATTTATGTTATTTATTTATTTTATACGCTTATGAAAATAGCCTGCTTATTCAAAAGAGTCTGTTTCTGTTTATTTGTAGCCAGTAGCCTATACGTTACATTAAGAATGAATGATAATATCTTTATTTTTACAAAAGCTCCTGAAAAAAAAAAGTATTATATTTTTATTATAGGCAACATGGAGCTAATCTCTCGAGACAAGATTTATGACAGATAAAATAAGTTACTAAATAAATACACGATTGTGACGGAGAATAAGAAGCTGACGTCTGATTTCTTCAAGCGGTCATATTTACCATGTTTACTATGGTAACGTTAATCTTTAGTGTGCGTAGTCTTTTACATCACTTAAAATATTTCGCCTTGAATGGTGATTATAATCCACATCCGATCAGATCGCGTTATTTCAAACACTCGCTGCTGACTGAAAGTGAGTTTTGAGCAACTTATTTAAAAAGTATTTAATACCGGAGTTAAAGCTGTTATCTCTCTGAAATGGTCTGCAGCGCTGAGCTCTCCAGAAAAGGAGAAACTCCGCCTTTGTCCATAACCACTCCTCTATCCCTAGCTGGCCCACTTTGGCCCAAGGTTTTCGTCGGGCCAAAAACCCTGGCCGTTTTCCCAGAGGAAGCCCCGACGAGGCACAATCAAGCCCCAGAAGCCTTCTTCTTTAGTTTTTATTGGCAGTTGGCAAACAAGCTGAGTGATGCGCCAGGATAAAGACGAGGAAGCTGACTCTGAAAGAAAAGCAAGCAATTTGGATGCTGAAATGAAAAGAGGAAGTCAATTAGAACTATAGTATAAACAAAGGGCATGGAGAAATTGAGAGTTTGGAAACTACCGGCGAAATCGGCAACCAACAACTAACTGATTGGCTGAGAACAACAACAGTAGTTAATGACAGACAAATTATAAAAGCTGTGAAAATGATCCCTAAAATACATGTCTGTAAAATCACCAAGAAGAAAGTTGGGTGATGCTCTGTCAGTCTACATTCCGAGGGAGTTGCAAATGATCCTAAGCATACAAGCTCATCTGTAACGCATGTTTCACACATAATCCGTCCGTATGCGTTGCGTATTTTTTTAACGCATACATGTTAACAGATTCCAGCGTTCCGGTCTGTCAGTGCGTTCCAGGAGTGGTGCGTCTGCAGCAGTGCAGCAATCCTTTATGTACCGAGTATATTTTTGCTGTGCTGCACGTGCTGATTTAAAGTGACAGCGCATTGTTCGCGGTAAAAAATTTACATGGATTGACTCAGAAATGCAGCAATTTCACAATAAATACCAATTAAAGCCTACTGGCTTTCACACCCGACAAATGGTTTTTTGGCTAGGTTTAAAACAGATAAACAAGCAACATAATATATACACTTTTATGGAAGCAGAAAAACAAAGTTTATTAATACCTGTGGGGCTGCTTGAAATAAAGACTTAAATGCAAAAGGCAGAGAGTTGACCATTTCTGTCAGTGGTGTTTTTATTGTAGATATTTGCGGTATCCTAACAAGAAAAGTATGCTAATTGTTGTGTTTAAATGTTTTACTGCTTGCTTGAGCAGCTTATTATACAAACCTAGGAGTTAAATGCATGAATATGTTGTTCATATTTACTGAGTTTAAATAACGTCTATGATTATGAAAGATTGTTACCATTCTGTGATAAAAGAGTCATAATGCTGAAAAGGATTTTCTTTCTTTCTTTTTTTTTTTTTTACATGATTTGAAATCTAAATAATGAAGAAATGTTGTGTTTGTGGCCTAAACAGCCGCGTATCAGTAGTCCTGTGTGAAAGCACAATGAGTCCGTGTTGGTTCTGCACCACATACGTAACACATGCGGACTGCATACGCACTGCAGATGGATTATGTGTGAAACAGGCGTAAAGCTTGGTGGAGGTGGTGTCATTGCATGGGCATGCATTGCTGTCTCTAGAACAGGACCTCTTCATTTTAATGTGTTGTCAAAAATATTGATATTTCGATAAGTTTTGATACTAATACATCGATACACCGATACTAGCTGAGCTGTCACGTTCACTTCTATTCAAAGGTGCGTTGACAAACACCACATGACTGCATTGCCTGTGTCATCTCATTCGTGCTGGTTAAACAGCAAAAGTGAATAGAAAGAGGGCAATTGCAGCACCCCTGCGACCGGCTTTGGTTGATAAAGAACAAAGCAGTTCTCAATGGATGAGCCAGTTGCTTTCTCTCACACACGCAAAGTGTGAGAAAGACTGAGCGAGTCTTACATGCAGAATTGTACATGTAGCGCGCTAAACGATATTCTTTGTTGTATTTTCCTGTTTGTTTTATTTTCCTTGTTTTCCTGTAAAATAACGGAGTTCTTAGTAGTGGGCAGAACTAATGCGCAGACGGCAATCTCATTGGCTGGTGCTCACCTACTGAGCAAATCAGTTTGCCCGAACGAAGACAACCTGATTAATATTAATGAATCCATTACTGTTCTTATTAGTAGAATCCGTATTATTATTAATATTATTATCATCATCTTATCAGTGTTATTGTTAGTTTTTCCCTTTTTTTACTGAAACACTGAATGATCAACAAAGCACCACCATCAGTCCTAAATTCAGTTAAAATGTCTATGCATTCATACATGGTTACAAAGTCTTAATTATAATTACTAAAGTTCTATCATTAAATAATACGTGATTATCCAGATATCATTCCATTCCAGTGTCGTGACAACACTAATTGAAATAATGATTATATATATAATAGCAGTTGCAGAATGAATTTGGAAGGGTACACAATCATCTTGGCCACCAATATTCAAGAAAATGCCACCAAACTCAGTAGAAATCACTACATACTGGATCAGGACAATGACCCAAAACACCCTGCCAGGACTTTATCAAGACTTTATCAGGGCAAAAAAATTTAAAGTCTTAGATTTGCCAAATCAATCTCCAGATTTAAATCTGATTGAACATTAATTTCACCAGCTGAAGACTAGACTAAAGACAGAAACTCCCCAAAACAAGCAGCAGTTGGAATTGGCTTTATTAAAGGCTGGGGAAAAACATTTCAAAGCAGAAGACCAAGAGTCTGCTGATGTCTATGGGTCTCAGACTCACTGTTCTGGTTTCATGCAAGGGATCTGCAACTAAATATTAGCTTTTGATATTTTACTTATCTGCCTTAAATTCAACTGTTCCAATACTTATCCTCACATCAAATAGTGGGATGAACTGGGATGAACTTTTAAAATTGCAAAAATTGCTTTTTATTTGGTGAAACATGTATGTGTCGAAAGACGTGTAGCTCTGACCCTTGACCTTCCAGTGCTGAACCGCTGCCTGTGTCCTGCACAAAGATTTTGAAATGCTTCCATACAAATGACATAATCGCGAATTATTACAATAAAGTCTGTGCATGCGGGCGCACTTCCGGGAAAATCAGACGGAAAAAAGACCAAAAATAGGCCGATAGCCGATCGCATATTTTAAGCAAAAACCGCCTGATTTATGGCAGGTCAACCGGTGCATCCGTATTTAAAATACAACAATGAGCACCACAAAACCATTTAAAGAGGCGCGTTCACATTCAGCGGACTCCGTGCGGGATAGGAAACAGTCAACAAAGTAAAATGACTTTAAATGCATGGCATGCTCTCTTTATTTTATCAAATGATCATAATCACATGCAAGGGCATATGATTCATGATTTTTGAGGGGGCACATGGGGGGGGATTATTCATGGTTGTCATGTGACAAAGCAGTTACAATAGCACTGTATAGGCTTATGTTTTATTTATTTTTCCTTTCTATTCAAAACAATTGCTTAATTCAAACATGCTTGATATATCATAAAATATCTCGATTCTCAAATATGTGTAAGTGAACGCGTTTTGCAACTTTATAGATTATTATTTGATCAATAAATGGTGATGCACAGTAGATGCATTTTGCAGCATTAAGGTTAAGGATTAATCGATTAATTGATTGTTAATTTAAACAATGATCGATTGGAAATGATAATGAAATGATAAAAAATTGACATCCCTGATATAAATGCATATTTGCTGAATCCTGAGGGCAAACGAGAAAGTATTATAATGTTTGCCTTTCTAATTCTACAATATAAAAATTTAAGTCCCACTACAAACGCATCGGCCAAATAGAAAAACTTATCAGCTGATGCTTATAATTAAAAAATGCCTAATATCATCCGCCCACTATTTAACACCTTTAATAGCTTGGTGTGTATAAGACTTACATGTTTTTGGTTTTGATGTTTGTTTTTTTGTGCCATTAAAATGGTGTTAATCTGGATGTCTTTTTTTGCATTAGACCTGATGACACGGAAAGAGGAGAGTCAAGAACTCAATGAAAAGGAAGATAATATTCAGCATGAGAAGTATAATTTCATGACTGGAGAAAAATCATTTAGTTGCTCACCTACTGAAAAGACTTCACAAAAAAAGAGCTCAAAAGACAGCCGACATAAGTTATTTCACCTGCCAACAGTGTGGGAAAAGATTCGCCAGAAAAGGAAGTCTTGAAGTCCACATGAGAGTACACAGGAGAAAAGCCTTTCACCTGCCAACAATGTGGAAAGAGTTTCCCTCACAAAAAAAACCTTAGAAACCACATGAGAAATCATACTGGAGAGAAACCTTTCACCTGCCAACAATGTGGAAAGAGTTTCACTCACAAAGGAAACCATGGAAAACGCATGAGAATTCATACTGGAGAGAAACCTTACGCAAGCCAACAATGTGAAAAGAGTTTTACACAAAAACGAACCCTTGTTTTCCACATGAGAATTCACATGGGAGAGAAACCTTTCTCCTGCAAACTGTGTGGAAAGAGCTTCATTCAAAATCCAAACCTTAGAGACCACATTAGAATTCATACTGGAGAGAAACCTTTCACATGCCAACAATGTGGAAAGAGTTTCACTCACAAAGGAAACCATGAAAAACACATGAGAACTTATACTGGAGTGAAGCCTTTCTCCTGCAAACTGTGTGGAAAAAGTTTCATTCGAAAACCAAACCTTGTTAACCACATGAGAATTCACGCCGGAGAGAAACCTTACACATGCCAACAATGTGGAAAGAGTTTTACACAAAAAGGAACCCTCGGTAACCACATGAGAATTCACACTGGAGAGAAGCCATGAGTTTAGAAAATCAAGTAGCTTTATTTATTAGAGAAGGTCACATGTTTTTTTTTTTTAAGTGTCCTCATGTTGTGTCCCGTACAAAAGCCTTACCGTATTTTTCGGACTATAAGGCGCACCTGAGTATAAGTCGCATCAGTCCGACAATAAGTCATGACTAGGGAAAAAACACAAGTTGCACTGGACTATAAGTCGCATTAATTTAGAACCAAGAGAAAACATTACTGTCTACAGCCGCGAGACAGCCGTGCTCTATGCTGCTCAGTGTAGACTACAGGATCAAGCCCTCTCGCGGCTTTGGCTGGTAATGTTTTCTCTTGGTTAATTTTTCTTAGTTAATTTCTCTTAGTTCATGTCAAATTAATTTTGATAAATAAGTCACACCTGACTATAAGTCGCAGGATCACCCAAACTATGAAAAGAAGTGTGACTTATAGTCCGGAAAATACGGTAAATGCATCTAAGGTAGGGGTGGTAAATTTGAGCTAAAATTCATATCACAATGTTTTACACTGTCCAGGTGATTATTATTAGAAGTGCTGGTCATATAATTAGAATATCATCAAAAAGTTGAATCACTTCACTAATTCCATTCAAAAAGTGAAACTTATATATTACATTCATTCATTACACACACACTGACATATTTCAAATGTTTATTTCTTTTAATTTTGATGATTATAACTGACAACTAAGGAAAATCCCAAATTCATTATCTCCGAAAATTTGAATATTGTGAAAAGGTTAAATTTTTAAGACACCTGGTGCCACACTCTAATCAGTTAATTAACTCAAGACACTTGCAAAGGCCTTTAAATGGTCTTTCAGTCTAGTTCTGTAGGCTACACAATCATGGAAAAGACTGCTGACTTGACAGTTGTCCAAAAGATGACCATTGACCCCCTGCAGAAAGAGAGCAAGACACAAAAGGTCATTGCAAAGAGGCTGGCTGTTCACCGAGTTCTGTGTCCAAGCACATTAATAGAGAGCTGAAGGGAAGGAAAAAAGTTTGTGGTAGAAATTTTTTTACAAGCAATAGGGATAAACCACACCCTGGAGAGGATCGTGAAACAAAACCCATTCAAACATGTGGGGGAGATTCACAAAGAGTGGACTGCAGCTGGAGTCAGTGCTTCAAGAACCACTACGCACAGACATATGCAAGACATGGGTTTCAGCTGTCGCATTCCTTGTGTCAAGCCATTCTTGAACAACAGACAGCGTGAGAAGTGGCTGGACTGGACTGCTGCTGAGTGGTCCAAAGTTATGTTCTCTGATGAAAGTAAATTTTGCATTTCCTTTGGAAATCAGGGTCCCAGAGTCTGGAGGAAGAGACGAGAGGCACACAATCCAAGTTGCTTGAGGTCCAGTGTAAAGTTTCCACAGTCAGTGATGGTTTGGTGCCATGTCATCTGCTGGTGTTGGTCCACTGTGTTTTCTGAGGTCCAAGGTCAACACAGCCGTATACCAGGAAGTTTTAGAGCACTTCATGCTTCCTGCTGCTCACCAACTTTATTGAGATGCAAAATTTCATTTTCCAACAGGAGTTGGCACCTGCACACAGTGCCAAAGCTACCAGTACCTGGTTTAAGTACCATGGTATCCCTGTTCTTAATTGGCCAGCAAACTCTCCTGACCTTAACCCCATAGAAAATCTATTGTATTGTGAAGAAGATGCAATATGCAAGACCCAGGAATGCAGAAGAGCTGAAGGCCAATATCAGAGCAACCTGGGCTCTCATAAGAACTGAGCAGTTCCACAGACTGATCGACTCCATGCCATGCCGCATTGCTGCAGTAATTCAGGCAAAAGGAGCACCAACTAAATATTGAGTGATGTACATGCTCATACTTTTCAGTTGGCCATGATATCTAAAAATCCTTTCTTTGTATTGGTCATATTCTAATTTTCTGAGATACTGAATTTGGGATTTTCCTTACCGTATTTTCTGGCTATAAGTCACATTTCTTCATAGTTTGGCTGGTCCTGCGACTTATAGTCAGGTGCGACTTATCAAAATTAATTTGATATGAACCAAGAGAAATGAACAAAGAGAAAACATTACCTTCTCCAGCCACGAGATGGCGCTCTATGCTGCTCAGTGCTCCTGTAGTCTACCACCGAGCAGCGTAGAGTGCTTTGAAATTGTTCTTTGTGTCAGAGCACTGGAGTTCATCAGAAATAGAAAGTTAAGTGAAGACTCCAAGACTTCAAATGTGTGTCAGATAAAAGAGACCAAAAATGTGCAGTGTTTGGAGTTCTCCAGGACCAGGATTGGGGACCAGTGGATTAGACATATCAAAATTCCAGTTTTCCAGGCTTGTTTTAAATTAAAACTTTATTTCTGGCTGTTATTGGTATTGTGGTTTCACAATAAATGGAATATAATTTCCATTTAATTAATTGTAACCTATTGTAATTCATGGCTGGGATGCTTATGGTTACATAAGCAGGCAAATCGCCGGAGGAAATCAGGTCATATAACTGAAGCCGCAGCCTTACGGCACGGCATATAATGCAGTACTCTTTCCGTATCTCCGTGTGGAGGTCAAAATATGTTCAAGACAATAAAAATGTCAGTGAAGGACATCTGAGATTTTGTTGCAGTGATTTTCTGATGCACATGTTTAAGGTTTAAGGGTGGTGACACAGCGAAGACCCGAAAGTCTCTTTCAAGGTTAGTAAAGTAAACAGATTCTAGAAGATATTTTACACATTTCTCTAACACATTTCTTTTACACTTGTCTCTAAATCTTAATACGCAATTACGTTGAAAAGGTCACACTTGAAAAATTCCTGTCCTGAAAAAATTTTTCTTTTAGGCTTTTTAATATTAAAGCACCCAGGATACGCACACGAATGGGCATTTTAAACTATAAACTGACACAAATACGTTTGAATATGTGGTGTATATGGTCCTCCTTCCGCACATTTGTAAACACGTCAAGTTGACCTTTTCAATTTAATTGCGTATTACGTGAAGTCACTAACGCGCATCACAGAACAGAGCAAGGCGAGCATTTGTGTTTATAAAACTTAAACTATTTTATTTATTTTTGAAATGAGCAATATGCTTATCGCTAGATAAGACCCTTATTCGTCTACATCGTCTGGTATCGTTTAAAGCCCTTTGAAGATGCACTGAAACTGTC
The DNA here is from genome assembly GCF_003368295.1 of Carassius auratus. Lineage (NCBI taxonomy): Eukaryota > Metazoa > Chordata > Actinopteri > Cypriniformes > Cyprinidae > Carassius > Carassius auratus. Next base: position 5,039,592 of record NC_039246.1, on the reverse strand, counting down.
ATTTGGACCTTGAACCGTTTGGGTACCATTGGAGACCATAATATAGGGAAAAATCCTGGGATGTTTTCATCAAAAACCTTAATTTATTTTCGACTGAAGAAAGAAAGACATGGACATCTTGGATGACATGGGGGTGAGTAAATTATCAGCAAAAGTTTTTTTAAAAGTGAACTAATCCTTTAAGACCTGCATACTTTACACCTAAGAAATCAATTATCATTAGATCTGTTTTTGACAGCACGTTTTGTTCATTTCTGTGCATTTTGCTCAAGCACTGATCAAACTTTTGAAACTTTGTCCAGTTTTTTTGCTGCAGAGGGGATCCTGCCAGTCCAAAGGGAACTCCTGATGGACATTGAAGTATTCCTGCAGAGCTTGTTTCTTCGACACCATGCATATTAGAAACTCCACTGAGTGCTTTCCTTCACCAAGGCAGGACCCAGTGACTCATTACTGTTGATCGGTCAGGGGCAGGTCATTGTTTGTTTCATGTTTATTCATTTCTCCATGGATTACCAGCCATATATATGGACACATGCTGTATTCTCAAGATCTATGCTGTTTGGTAGGAATAGAGGAAATTATATGTTTAGTCTGTTTTCAAATCGTATGTCAAATCTCATTGTTTATCAGTATTATTCATTACCTTGGTTATATATTAGAATCAGAATCAGAATCAGAAAGAACTTTATTGCCAAGTATGCTTGCGCATACAAGGAATTTGTTTTAGTGACATAAGCTTCCAGTACACAGAGACAACAAAAAAAAAATAATTGTAGGCAAATAAATAAGTGTATAAACAATTGTGCTATAAATGATAATGGAATAGGATTGAATAAGATGCAGGGATGTACTAGGATGGAGGGGTAACAAATAAATATAAGGATATTGCACTTTTTTTTTTTTGCATAAGCATATGTGGGGGGGGGGGGTTAACTCTTCATGAGGTAGTTTGCCTGGGGGAAGAAACTGTTTTTGTGCCTTACTGTTCTGGTATTTGCCGGCCAGATGGCAAAAGTTCAAAAATGGGCTGACTTGGATGTGAGGGATCCAGAGTGATTTTATGAGCCCTTTTCCTCACTCTGGATGTATACAGTTCTTGAAGGGTGGGCAGGGGAGCACCAATAATCCTTTCAGAAGTCCGAACAGTTCTCTGTAGTCTTCTGATGTCTGATTTTGTTGCTGAGACAAACCAGACAGTTATAGAAGTACACAGTACAGACTCAATGACGGCTGAGTAGAACTGTTTCAGCAGCTCCTGTGGCAGGTTAAACTTCCTCAGCTGGCGAAGAAAGCACAACCTCTGCTGGGCCTTTTTCACAATGGAGTCAATGTGATTGTCCCACTTCAGGTCCTGAGAGATGGTGGTTCCCAGGAATCTGAATGACTCCACTGCAGTCACAGTGCTGTCCATGATGGTGAGTGGGGAAAGTGCAGGGGGGTTTCTCCTAAAGTCCGATGACTGTAGTGTAATCTGCAAACTTCAGGAGCTTGACAGAGGGGTCTTTAGAGGTGCAGTCGTTGCTGTACAGGGAGAAGAGCAGAGGGGAGAGAACACATCCCTGAGGAGCGTCAGTGTTGGTAGTGCAGCTGTTTGACATGAATCTGTCAGAAAGCTGGTGATCCACTGACAGATAGAGCTAGGAACAGAGAGCTGGGTCAGTTTGGTCTGGAGGGTTGTTGGGATGATGGTGTTGAAAGCCGAACTAAAGTCCACAAACAGGATCCTCACATAAGTCCCTGTTTTGTCCAGATGTTGCAGGATGAAGTGCAATCCCATGTTGATTGCATCATCCACGGACCTGTTTGCTCGGTAAGCAAACTGCAGGGGGTCCAGTGAGGGTCCAGTGATGTCCTTCAGATAACCCAGAACCAGTTTTTCAAATTACTTCATGACGACAGACGTTAGAGCCACAGGCCTGTAGTCGTTAAGTTCTGCTATCTTGGGTTTCTTTGGGATGGGGATGATGGTTGAGCGTTTGAAGCAGGAAGGCACTTCACACAACTCCAGGGATCTGTTGAAGATCTGTGAAAAGATGGGGGCCAGCTAGTCAGCACAGGTTTTCAGACAGGCTGGTGTAACGCCATCTGGGCCTGGTGCTTTTCTTCTTTTGTTCTTCTTGAAGACCTGGCGCACATCATCATCACAGATTTGAAGAGCAGGAGGTGTGGAGAGGGGGATTGCAGGAGGTGTTAATGGTTGTGTAGGGAGATGGTCAGAATGGGTGTTGGGGGTTTCAAATCTACAATAAAACTCATTCAGATCGTTAGCAAGTCTTTGATTAGCCTCAGTGCAAGGGGATGGTGTCTTGTAGTTTGTGATGGCCCTCAGTCCTCTTCACACTGAAGTTGAGTCGTTGGAAGTAAACTGGTCTTCCAACTTTTTAGTTTAGGTCTTTTTAGCCACTTTGATCTCTTTGTTCAGTGTGTTCCTGGCCTGATTGTACAAGACCCTGTCCCCATTTCTGTAGGCATCCTCTTTGGCCTGACGAAGATGTCTGAGTTTTACTGTAAACCATGGCTTACAGTAAGGCCAAAGTTTAACCTGCCACAGGAGCTGCTGAAACAGTTCTACTCCACCATCATCGAATCCATCCTCTGCACTTCAGTAACTGTCTGGTTCAGCTCAGCTTCAAAATCTGACCTCAGAAGACTACAGAGGGTAGTCCGGACTGCTGAGCGAATCATCGTTACAACCCTCCCATCTATTCAAGAACTGTACTTATCCAGAGTTAGCAAAAGGGCTGGCAAAATCACTCTCTCACATCCAGCACACTTCCTCTTTGAACTGTTGCCATCTGGTCGACGCTACAGGGCACTGAGCGCTAGAACGACCAGACACAGGACCAGTCTCTTCCCCCAGGCAATCCATCTTATGAACAGCTGATAATAACTGTGGAACACACTACTAACACACATACTTAGCGTACACTTACATTTTTTTGCACATAATATACATGTACATACATAAATGCTTATTTTAATATACCTGCCATACATTCTCATTTGTATATTGTCATTCCTTACCCACCTATTTGTATTTATTTGTATTTTTTATTCCTTACTGTGTTTTTTGTTCTGTCGCTGTTATGTTGCACTGCGGAGCTTCTGTCACGAAAACAAATTCCTCGTATGTGTGAACATACCTGGCAATAAAGCTAATTCTGATTCTGATTCATTGTTGATTGTTAAATAAGTCCTGGTAGGAATGCATACATCCTCACAGAAACTAATATAGGATGTTAGGGTCTCTGTGAGTTCGTCCAGATCGGTGGTAGCAGCTTCAAAAACACTCCAATCAGTGATTTCAAAACAAGATTGTAAATCCTGCTCTGTTTCGCTAGTCCATCTCTTCACAGTCCTTACTACAGGTTAGCAGATTTAAGTTTTTGCTTGTAGGACGGTATAAGATGAACCGGACAGTGATCAGAACGTCCCAAAGCTGCTCGTGGAACAGAGTGATATGCATCCTTTATTGTGGTGTAACAGTGATCCAATATATTTCTGTCTCTGGTGGGACATGTAACATGCTGTCTGTATTTTGGCAGTTCACGGGAAAGATTGGCTTTATTAAAGTCCCCAAGAATGATTAAAACAGAGTCTGGGTGTTGTTGTTCTGTCTCTGTGATCTGATCAGCGAGTTTCTGAAAAGCCAGGCTTACTTGTGCTTGCGGAGGAATGTAAACACTAACCAGAATGAACGAGTGAAACTCCCGCGGCGAATAGAATGGCTTGCAGTTGACAAACTGCATTTCTAGATCAGGACAGCACATCTTCTTTAACACCGTTACATCTCTACACCACGGTCATTGATGTAAAAGCATGTCCCTCCGCCGCGCGATTTCCCCGTTGATTCTGATTCGCGATCTGCTCTGAACAGCTGAAAGCCCGGCAGATGGAGCGCGCTGTCCGGTATGGCGTCATTCTGCCAGGTTTCCGTGAAACACAGAGCACCAGAGTGTGAGAAATCCTTATTTTGTCAAGAACACAACTGGACACAGATGCAGGTATAGTGTGAGAATTTATTCAAAAAGTCCAAAAGAAAAACTCCCTCCAACTAACAAAAACAGGCCGGGAAATAATGGAAAAATGTCCAACAGAAAAATAAGAGACTTTGATGTTCTTTCGTAAACACCCGGCAGGGGGCGCCCGACGGCGCGGCCGCGTAGGAAGTGGAGGAGGGAGGAGGACACGAGAGAGCCCGTCACGGAGCAAACCAAAAACACTTCTGAGGAATGCAGGTGTCCGGTCTAGGAAATGAGGGAGGGGAAAAAATAGAAAAACAAAACAAAACCAGTAGCACCAGACAATGGCACGACAGAGCAGGACTAGACAGAATGGCTACACATGGGCTGTAGTCGAACGACGATCTGGCACCGATTGGCGCAACAGACGGGAATAAATAGAGGAAGAGATGAACAGACATTGAATGCAGGTGAGTGGAGTCAAACAATTAGAAGCGGAAACTGTAGTAATGAGGGGGAGGGAGGAACGCCCCAGATAGGTGCAAGACGAACGATCAAAACAAAACACCATGTGCGCATGAAATGAAGACATAAACAAAAACACACACCGAAGAACAGGGTGATCAGACAGCGGACATGACATATTTGTCCGAGAGAGTAGAAGGAGTTTGTCTGTTTTGTTGGGTAGAGAGCGGAGATTTGCCAGATGGATGCTAGGCAACGGCGTTCGAAATCCGCGCTTCCTGAGTCTGACGAGCACGTCCTGAAGCGTTTGATCAGCGCCACCGCTCCTCCGATAACAAAGTTCAGTAAAACGTCTGAATAATTTAAGTCCGGTAAAAGATCTTGTGGTTTGTTCTGCCGAATGTTCAGCAGTTCATCCCTGGTGAAACTGATCGTGTTTGTTAAACAAAAAACAGGAAAAATTAACAAAAACAGTACAAACACTGGAGAGCCAAGCACTGAAGCAGCCATGCACGATGCCATCGAGTACTACAGTACTCATATAGTACGAAAGATGCTATATGAGCATCTTTAGATTTTTCTATATTTAGCGTTTGCAAATGTAAAATGTACGGTAAACTATTTATGTTCCTCATATTGTACTGTATTTTTAGCGGTAAAATACCGGCAGCTGTGGTTGCCAAGAAATTTACTGTAAAATGTATCTGGTCAAAATAAAATGCTGTAATTTGTTATACAATTTCATTGTTTTTTACTGTCAAAGGTTTTATTAAGGTTTAACATATTTCTGTTATTTTTACAGTTATTTACCATAATAGGGTCTATACTTTTACTGTTAAATTAACAACAAATTACTGTATATATTATTATATGACAACTTTTTTTACTGCAAATATCCGTAAAAAGCTATGGAAAGTTTCTACATAAAATTACTGTATAATTGACAAATATATTTTTTTCTACCATGATTTTGGTAAAAAAAATACGCTGTCTACTGTAAAATTTAAGGTTACAAGACGTCTCCGGTTACTATCTTAACCTCGGTTCCCTGAGAGGCGGGAACGAGACATTACGTCAGCTAAGACGTATATGGGAACTCCTCCCTTCTCCACTTTCGCTGAAATCTTATTGGCTAACGCCAGCTGGGGGCAGCTGGCCAATTGACGCAAAGCATGTAAATACTGACATGTTCAATTATAAATTGAACGACTGAACGCTAGCACAGCTGATCAAACAGCGATCACGGCGGGATTTTATACAGTTCCCATATACGTTTTAGCTAACGTAATGTTTCGTTCCCGCCTCTCAGGGAACCGAAGTTACGATAGTAACCGGAGACGTTCCCTCTCGAGGCGGTAACTCAACATTACGTCAGCTAAAACGTATATGGGAACTGTATAAAATCCCGCCGTGAGAGCAGTGAAGATAAGCCCTGAACGGAGTCAATCGCCCCCACACCAAAGCAGGACAGTTCTAGCCAATGGCCGTGTCGCTAAGAGTGCTCGCATCTGATAGGCGGAACTAGACCAATGAGACATCTGCTCCGACCCTAACGAAATTTGCATATCTTCATGCAAATAAACGTGAAGCCCGCACTAAACAGGGCAGACACAACACATAAGCACTCAAGCATGATAGTTAAATACAGAGTCGCCAGTTTTGCGGTGACAACTGCATAAACCGTAAAACCATAACACAGAGTTAGCAGCCATGGTAACTACTGTATAGCTGGTTATAACAATGAATAAACTTAACTCACCGAAAGTACATGTGACGCTACAGAGGGTACATCCAGCTTGTAAAACCGACGAATGTGTTCTGGGAAGACCAGCCAGCAGCAAGACATAAATCCTGGATAGACATACCTCTAGCCCAGGCCCAGGAGGAAGATATTGCCCTCACAGAATGAGCTTTGATGTTGAGGGGACAATCCTTCCCTTGGCATTCGTAAGCCAACGCGATAGCGTCTACAATCCAGTGAGAAAGTCTCTGTTTTGAAACAGCACGTCCCTTATTACATCCACCAAAGCACACGAACAGCTGGTCCGATTGACGAAAGGTGGCCAAGCGATCCACATACATCCGCAAAGCCGTAACATGGCAAACAGCGCTCTGAGCAACAGCATCATGCGAGGCTGACGGCTCAGCAGATAAGGCGGGCAGTGAAACAACCTGTGCTCTAAATGGTGTATTGAGAGACTTCGGAACGTAACCTGGTCTCGGCCGGAGAGTGACATTACAGTCGCCAGGTCCGAAACAGATGCAATCGCCATTCACCGAAAATGCATGTAGGTCTCCACTGCGCTTCGACGAGGCGAGAGCAAGAAGCAAGGCAGTCTTCAGGGAAAGCTCCTTAACCTCAATAGAAGCTAAGGGCTCGAACGGCGGTAGAGCTAGAGCCCTAAAAACTAGAGCTAAATCCCACGGCGGCACGGAGGGAGGCCGTGAAGGACACAATCTCCTCGCTCCCCTGAGAAAACTGATTACCAGAGCATGCTTACCGATCGATTGCCCATCAATCGGGGAACGAAAAGCGGCAATAGCGGCCACATACACTTTAAGCGTGGACGGCAAAGTCCCGCAGTCCATTTTGTGCTGTAGAAAGTGTAAAACATCCGACACAGAACAGGTCCCCGGGTCAATTTGAATGTTCTCGCACCATTTTGTGAAAACTCCCCACTTCAGAGCGTAGAGGCGTCTCGTAGATGGAGCACGAGCCTCCGTAAGCGTATTCAACACCCGTGAGTGCAGAGCGTCCTGCTTGTTTAAGGTTCCCGCAGCGGCCACACATGAAGGTTCCACAGCTCGGGGCTGGGGTGCCATATCGTGCTGTCCGCATGAGACAGCAGGTCCTTCCTGAGGGGGATTTTCCATGGGGGAGCCATGACTAACTGATAGAACGCTGGCGCCGATACAGGATGGCTGCCTCCGTGACGAGCTCCGCATATGTTTTTGTGTTTTTGTTAGTTTGTCCTGTCTTTAGTTATATTCCTGCCATCAGTTTCACCAGGGAAGAACTGCTGAACATTCGGCAGAACGCACCACAGGATGTTTTACCGGATTTCAATTATTCAGATGTTTTAGTGAACGTTGTTATCGGAGGAGCGGCGGCGCTGATCAAGCGCTTCAGGACGCGCAGACGAGGGAAGCGGGCGGGAGCGCTCGTCAGACTCAGGAAGCGCGGATTTCGAACGCCGTTGCCTAGCATCCATCTGGCAAATCTCCGCTCTCTACCCAACAAAACGGACGAACTCCTTCTGCTCTCTCGGACAAATAAGGATTTCACACACTCTGCTGCTCTGTGTTTCACGGAAACCTGGCTGAATGACACCATACCGGACAGCGCGCTCCACCTGCCGGGCTTTCAGCTGTTTAGAGCGGATCGCGAATCAGAATCCACGGGGAAATCGCGCGGCGGCGGGACATGCTTTTACATCAATGAACGGTGGTGTACAGATGTAACTGTGTTAAAGAAGACGTGCTGCTCAAATCTCGAAACACTCTTCATTAACTGCAAGCCGTTCTATTCGCCGCGGGAGTTTCACTCGTTCATTCTGGTCAGTGTTTACATCCATCCGCAAGCTCATGTGAGCTCAGCTTTACAGAAACTCGCTGATCAGATCACAGAGACAGAACAACAACACCCGGACTCTGTTTTAATCATTCTCGGGGACTTTAATAAAGCCAATCTGTCCCGTGAACTGCCAAAGTACAGACAGCATGTTACATGTCCCACAAGAGACAGTAATATATTGGATCACTGTTACACCACAATAAAGGATGCATTTCATTCTGTTCCACGAGCAGCTTTGGGACGTTCTGATCACCTTCTGGTTCATCTTATACCGTCCTACAGGCAGAAACTAAAATCAGCTAAACCTGTATCAAGGACTGTAAAAAGATGGACTAATGAAGCAGAGCAGGATTTACAATCTTGTTTTGACCTCACTGATTGGAGTGTTTTTGAAGCTGCTGCCACCGATCTGGATGAACTCACAGAGACCGTAACATCATATATCAGTTTCTGTGAGGATATGTGTATTCCTACAAAGACTCAACTAATTTACAATAATGACAAACCGTGGTTCACTGCAAAACTCAGACAGCTCCGTCAGGCCAAAGAAGATGCTTACGTGAAGGGGGACAATGTCTTGTATAAACAGGCTAAATACACATTGGAAAAGGAGATCAAAGTGGCAAAGAGGAATTATTCTGAAAATATAAGGACTCAGTTCACTTCCAACGACTCCGCATCAGTGTGGAAAAGTCTAAAGAAGATCACCAATTACAAGACACCACCCCCCAGCACCGTAGAGAATCAACGACTGGCAGACGATCTGAACGAGTTTTACTGCAGGTTTGAAAGAACACCCATCACCTGCCCTGAACGCCTCCCCACACAACCATTCACACCCTTCACAACTCCTGCAACCAGCCCTGAATGCCTCTCCAAACTACCGTTCACACCATTAACAGCTCCTGCAACCCATCCTGAACACCTCTCCAATCAAGCACTCTCACCATTCACACCTCCTGCATCCCCCCTCTCAGGTGGGGCACCTGCAATTCAGATCAGCGAGGATGCGGTGCGCCAGGTCTTCCGGAAGCAGAAAAGGAAAAAAGCACCAGGCCCAGATTGTGTTACACCAGCCTGTCTGAAATCCTGTGCTGACCAGCTGGCCCCCATCTTCACACAGATCTTCAACAGATCGCTGGAGCTGTGCGAAGTCCCATCATGCCTCAAACGTTCCACCATCATCCCCATCCCTAAGAAACCCAAAATTACAGGACTAAATGACTACAGGCCTGTGGCTCTAACGTCTGTAGTCATGAAGTCATTTGAAAAACTGGTGCTGGGCCACCTGAAGGACATCACTGGACCCTTGCTGGATCCTCTTCAGTTTGCCTACAGAGCAAACAGGTCTGTGGACGATGCAGTAAACATTGGACTGCATTATGTTCTGCAACACCTAGACAGACCGGGGACTTATGTGAGGATCCTGTTTGTGGACTTCAGCTCGGCATTCAACACGATCATCCCAAACCTCCTCCTGCCCAAACTAAATCAGCTCTCCGTGCCCACCTCCATCTGTCAGTGGATCAACAGCTTCCTCACAGACAGGCAGCAGCTAGTGAGGCTGGGAAAATACACATCCAGCACCCGTACAATCAGCACCGGAGCTCCCCAGGGCTGCGTTCTCTCCCCACTGCTCTTCTCCCTGTACACTAATGATTGCACATCTAAGGACCCCTCTGTCAAGCTCCTGAAGTTTGCAGATGACACCACACTCATCGGCCTCATTCAGGACGGTGACGAGTCTGCTTACAGACAGGAGGTAAAAGAGCTGGCTGTCTGGTGCACTCTCAACAACCTGGAGCTTAACACCCTCAAAACAGTGGAGATGATCGTGGACTTCAGGAGAAACCCCCCTGCACTCCCCCACTCACCATCATGAACAGCACTGTGACTGCAGTGGAGTCATTCAGGTTCCTGGGCACCACTATCTCTCAGGACCTGAAGTGGGACATTCACATTGACTCCATTGTGAAAAAGGCCCAGCAGAGGTTGTACTTTCTCCGCCAGCTGAGGAAGTTTAACCTGCCACAGGAGCTGCTGAAACAGTTCTACTCCACCATCATTGAATCCATCCTCTGCACTTCAGTAACTGTCTGGTTCAGCTCAGCTTCTAAATCTGACCTCAGAAGACTACAGAGGGTAGTCTGGACTGCTGAGCGAATCATCGGTTCAACTCTCCCATCTATTCAAGAACTGTACTTATCCAGAGTGAGAAAAAGGGCTGTCAAAATCACTCTGGACCCCTCACATCCTGCACACTCCCTCTTTGAACTGTTGCCATCTGGTCGACGCTACAGAGCACTGAGCACTAGAACGACCAGACACAGGACCAGTTTCTTCCCTCAGGCAATCCATCTTCTGAACAGCTGATAATAATGGCGAACACACTACACTTTATATTTATATACACATACACTTATTTATCTAACACACATACTTAGTATACACTTAAATTTTGCACACAATATATATGTACATACATAACTTCACTTTGTAATATACCTGCCTACAATTGTCATTTGTATATTGTCATTCACTGTCTACATATTTGTATTTTTATTCTTTTATTATGTGTTTTATGTTCTGTCGCTGTCATTCTGTTGTACTGCGGAGCTTCTGTCACGAAAACAAATTCCTCGTATGTGTAAACATACCTGGCAATAAAGCTCATTCTGATTCTGATTCTGAGGGGGATTTTCCATGGGGGAGCCATGACTAACTCTCTCAGGTCCGCGAACCAGGGCTGATTCGGCCAGTTCGGGGCCACGAGTATAACTGACGCTCTCTCCTCCCTGATTTTGCACAAAACTATAGGCAGAATCTTCACCGGAGGAAACGCGTAAAGTCTGGCTTCCGGCCAGCGCGATGTCAGAGCATCTCCCGGTAGAGGGGAGTGAGATAGCGAGAAGAACGTCTGACAGTGCGTGTTCTCGCTTGTGGCGAACAAATCCACTTCCGCCCTCCCTAATCGATCCCAAATCATATGACCTGATCCTGGGTGAAGCCTCCACTCTCCTTGAGGAATCCCGTTCCTCGAAAGCATGTCCGCTCCGCGGTTCAGGATGCCGGGGATTCTTATGGAGAGAAAGTGTCGGTCCGCCCACAACAAGAGACTCGCTGCTCGTTTGAATAGAGCTCTGGAGCGCACGCCTCCCTGGCGATTTATGTACGAGACCACAGACATGTTCCAGTTTCGACCGAAAGGCTTGCAGGGCGAGGAAAACCGCTTCCAATTCCAAATGGTTTATGTGCCACATTCTCTGTGACTCCAACCACAGGCCTGAGGCAGGAACGCCCAGGCACACTGCTCCCCAGCCTGAAGTTGACGCGTCTGTCGAGACCACTGTTCACTGAGTCACTAAACCCAAAGGAACTCCTGCGCTGAACATATCTGTGCTGTTCCACGGTCTCAGAGTGCTGATGCAACTGTGAGTGACCGTAATTCATTTGTGGCTCGACGACCACGCCCTCGGCGGAACTCGAGCTTTTAGCCAAAGCTGTAGCGGTCGCATATGCATCAGACCCTGAAGCCTCTGAAAATCCCTCAGTGAAACCGACCTGCCTGGTCTGAAACGGCGCAGAGTCGATGAGATTGTCTCCATGAGCTCCTGAGAAAGATGGGCTCGCATCGCCATCGAGTCCAAACATACTCCCAGATATGTTATAGTCCGACTCGGTAAAAGCACGCTCCTCTGCATATTTACACGCAGTCCCAGCGTATCCAAATGGCGGAGCAGCGTTTCCACGTGACTGATTAGCACATCTCTTGAGTGGGCTAAAATCAGCCAATCGTCTAGATAATTCAAGATGCGCATTCCGCTCAATCTGAGGGGAGAAAGCGCTGCGTCCACACACTTTGAAAACATGCGGGGGGCCAGGGCCAGGCCAAACGGAAGCACCGAATACTGATAAGTGGTGCCTTCGAAAGCAAACCTGAGGAAGCGCCTGTGGTCGCTATTTGAATATGAAAGTTTGCGTCTTTTAGATCCACTGAGGCGAACCAGTCCCCGGGTCGTATCTGCGTCAAGATCTGTTTTAGTGTTGTCATTCTGAATGCGCGTTTGTGAAGTGCTCGGTTGATGGGTCTCAGATCCAGAATAGGACGGAGTCCTCCACCCTTCTTTGGCCCCATGAAGTAGCGGCTGTAAAAACCGCTTATCTGCTCGCTTGGAGGGACACGCTCTATCGCTCCTTTCTCGAGCAGACTGAAAACTTCTTGTCTCAGAATTGAAAGGTTGTGGGGCAAAGCCAGTGACGGGACCATGCCGTTGAATCGGGGAGGTCTGCGTCTGAACTGGAGAGAATATCCTTGCTGAATAATTCCCAGTACCCACGGTGAAACACCTGGGATAGCCTTCCACGCGTCCAGAAAATGACACAGCGGACGCGTTAGCTCTATGGCTACCGTAGCTACTGAAGGCTTGTTTTGACCGGGGCCCTGCCCCCGCGAGGTTAGAAGCACTGGCTGGGGGGCGGCCCGTGGCGGGCATTGTGTGTTGTTGGCACTCTCGCGCCCTCGAGAGGCCATTATAATCATTGCTTGTGACTCTGCGCTGTCCTGAGACAGGGTGAGTGACAGTGTTGGGTGCACGAGGAAGAGAAAGCTCTTTTTGTGAAAAGATACATGTTTTTATTGTGGAACTCACACAAACAGCATTTAAACACACATTTAGCTTGTCGCCCAAAGGAACCTGGGGGACACGAAGCTCTTGAACATGGCGATTGGGGGCGGGGCCACCAGCGCGCTCTCTCTTTCTCTTGAGCGGCCCGTCAGGAAGATGGCTTTGCAGCCGAGGATGATGCGCTGGCTCTCTCGCGATGCGGGCTCCTCTTCCTACTCTGATGCCTCTTCCCAGGCCCCGACCACTGCTTGTTTCAGCCGAAACGGACGTTCGGCTTGGGGCGGGGTGTCACGGCAGGCTGTCCAGCCAGTCCTTGGGCCTGGCGAGGTGCTGATGAAGAGCAGGACCTCGCGGATGAGGACTGAAATGAGCAACGAGGTATCGCGTGGCTCATCGCTTTGGCGCGCTTCTGAGTCACGGAGAAACGCTACGTGACCGACTCCACGGTGTCCCCAAAGAGGTCGGAGGGAGAGACTGGAGCATTTAGAAGCGTCCTGCGATCCGCATCCTTCAAGTCAGCTAGGGTTAACCAAAGGTGCCTGTTAAGGACGACCATAAAACCCATGGAACGGCCGATGGCTTGAGCGGAGCGCTTGGTAGCCATCAGCCTGGGGGGTGCGGAAGCTATTGTCTGCGAAGCTGACGGCGTCGAACTCGTCTTGGGGCGGGGGAGAGCCCACCAGTGGCTCGCTGGCGGCAGTGGGCCTCATCCCCGCTGTTGCCCGAGCCACTTCTCTCCTGGCTCTGAGGGCGCGCACTGGCAGCTCGGCACAGTGGGCGCACGTGTCATCCGTGAAAGCTGCCTCTGCATGGGCGAGGCCCAGGCAGGAAACCCGCACAAATCTGGCAAGTAGCTGCCATCGGATGTGGAGAGGAAACGGTGAGTAATCCTCTGATACAACTTCCACGATGGTAGATAAAAGACTTCAAAGCGTGAAGATAACTTCATTAGCCTGAAGAAAGAGATTCTGACGTAATTTTCGCGCCCATTCAATTTATACTGCCCGCGAACCTGTCAGTATTTGCATGCTTCGCGTCAATTGGCCAGCTGCCCCCAACTGGCGTTATCCAATAAGATTTCAGCGAAAGTGGAGAAGGGAGGAGTTCCCATATACGTCTTAGTTGAGTTACCGCCTCGAGAGGGAACCAGTATAACTATTACAGATTCCAAATTTTTTCACGGTACATAGAGCATCACAGTCCCGCCCACAGCTGGTGCCGGAAGTAAAAATTCAATGCAATTTCTGCATTGATGTTTGGGGTATAAGCCATAAAAACAAAACCATACATGGTAGACTTAAAACCAGTTACGGCTGTACTAAAATATAGTATATGCTCATATAAACGCAAAAGGATCATGGGGCACTAACCTTGTTTTGATATAAATGCCTTTTATTCGCGATGTCTTGGCTAAGTACTTCATTACCCACAATCCTGAACAATCCCACCATCCCACAGTGATGCATCTGATTGGTGGAGCTCGTGTAACCGTCTGGTTAAACCCCGCGAAGGTCCGTGAAGACTAAAGATCATTAATAATGAATAAAAATAAAAATCTGTGTTGCGTTTTTGCATGGTAGACTTATCAGTACAATCATGATCTCCTTGGCTGCCATGAGAGTTTTGCAGGGAGGTTGGTAACTTAGCTAGGCTACTCCTTCATATGGTATGGAGTCATATCAAGCATTTTATAATGCCACTGTCAAAACAATATTTAGCCTAGGCATACGTTTTTGTGCATTTACTGAACATTTGTGTAATGGCGACGACGTGTTGACTACTGAGCGGTGATTGCAGACAGGTACAAAGCACTGCACCACGTTGCTGACGTTATTGTTAACCACTTTCACACACGCACACAATATATAAAATACACGATGATAAATATAAAAATCATTACACAATACCTATATAAAACACTATTTATTTACACGATTGTAAATTCACTACATTCACTCTATAAAATAAAATTCACTGGAGGAAAATGTTCGTGCGAGCGGCCGTCGTCAGATTTGGAAGTCGCTCAAAAGGCTCATTCGCAGTTGTGGCTTCAGTCGAATTCAATGAGGCGCGGTGGTTTATGGGATGAGTAGTTCCTGCGCTTGAAATTAAAATATGTACACAGTCTTGTACCTTTGACTTTTTTTGGATTTTCTCTTAATTTCTTCACTCGAAATGAAATGTTATATGCTTATGAGTTTTAGCCGTAGCTGGTTATCCTCACACATGCTCTAAAACTCTTTAGATACAGATTTTTCCGAAAGTCAATGGGAGAAATGAATGGGAAATTTACTTCCGGCACCAGAGCTCTCTCGGGCATTTTACCGTAAATTTGACTTTTTTTTTTTAAACAGTGTGTGTGTGTGTGTCTGTGTCAGAGAGAGAGAGGCAGGGAGGGGCATGATCAAACAGTGGAAACATAAAAACATAATCTGTGATTATGTTCATACAGAACATTATTCAAACTAGTGCTGGGCGGTTTGAACAAAAATTTATATCACGTTTTTTTTTCAGGTGTACAATGCATTTTATGCTGGTTTTATATATATATATATATATATATAATTATTTATTTTATTTTATATATATACATTTTTTTCAGCATTGTGAGTCTTTTATCAAAGAACAGTAACAATCTTTCATAGTTATAGACATTAGTTTAAACTCAATAAATATAAACAACGCATTATTCATGCATTTTACTTCTAGGTTTGTATAATAAGCTGCTCAAACAAGCGGCAAAACATTTAAACACAATAATTAGCCCACTTGTTAAAATATTGAAAATTAAAACACCACAGACAGAAACAGTCTTGTGCATTTTGCATTTAAATCTTTATCACAAGCAATCCCACGGGTCTAAATGAACTTTGTTTTTATGCCTCCATGAAAGTGAATATATATATTGTTTTCCTTGTTTATCTAAAAGTGCACTTATTCTTGTTTTAAATCTAGCCAAAAAACCCTTGTGTTACATGTGAAACCACTTTAATTAGTATACATTTATTGTGAATTGACTGCATTACCATGTCAATCCATGTTAATTTTTTCCTGCGAACAATGCGCTGTCACATTAATTCAGCGCCTGCAGCACAGCAAAAATAGACTCAGTACATTAAAGGGGGGGGTGAAATGCTATTTCATGCATACTGAGTTTTTTACACTGTTAAAGAGTTGGATTCCCATGCTAAACATGGACAAAGTTTCAAAAATTAAGTTGTACGTTTGAAGGAGTATTTCTGTTCCAAAAATACTCCTTTCGGTTTGTCACAAGTTTCGGAAAGTTTTTTTCGAGTATGGCTCTGTGTGACGTTAGATGGAGCGGAATTTCCTTATATGGGTGCTAAGGGCACTTCTGCCGGAAGAGCGCGCGCTCCCATATAGCAGAGCAGAGAGAGGCTGTCCACAGACAATCACTGATCAGAGGGAGAGCGTCGCGAAATGTCACAAAAGGAGTGTTTTTGGTTGCCAGGGCAAGACAACCCTGCACAGATTACCAAAGAAAAAACAGCATTAAGGGACCAGTGGATGGAGTTTATTTTTACAGAGCATCAACATCTTTCATTTCTTTTAATAAAACAGAGCACTAATCTGTTTATTTTTAAGTTACACATTCTACATTAATTAAAAAAGAAAAACAAATGTGTTTTTAATGGTAGTATTATTTTAAACAGAAATAAATGATTACCTAATAAATGAACCCCTGCAAAAGAACAGGGAGGGTAAATCCACGATTCCTATTCTGAAAAAGCAGGAGTGTAAAACCATGTAGTATCAATTTGAAAGAGCAGGGAGGTACCAATGTGGGGTGGCATTACTATCGTCCAAAACTGGTTGTTGGTGTTTTAAGCCCCCAACGACGCCTTCCAGGCAGCGAGGGGATGGGTAGGTTTAAGGTTGAGGGTAGGGTTAGCTGCCTCTAAGGAGCCATTGAGGGCTTAAAACACCAATAGGCTCCAAAACTAATGTTATTGTTGTTTCTGCAGATGGGGATGTCAGCACGAGAAATTGGCAAAAAAATACTATGAAATGCAGCATTGCCTCTCACACGAATGTCATGGTAGGAACAGCTGGATTCAGGATTTCACCCCTGCACCCATTTATTGGGGCCACACCTGATGGCTTTATTTCCTGCAGCTGCTGTGGTTCAGGTGTCATAAGCCCCTTTCACACTGCACGTCAGACCCGCAATATTCCCGTAACATTGCCTGGTCGCCTTCTGTGTGAAAGCAACCACGTCCCGGAATTGATTACCGAATTGAACCCGGGTCGGGGACCTAGTAACATTGCGGTAATCGATCCGGAACGAGCGCTGTGTGAACAAAAGCCAGATCTAATTCCGTATCGAAGTGATGACGCGCGACTCTTTTACCGGCTGTTTTGAAGGAAGATCAACATTCGCGACGAAAACATATGTGCAAACTGTAATGAAGCAGAGATCATTTAGTTCCTCACTTTCCGCGCTGACGCCGAGATCGTTTGCTTGCTTCAGTTAAAGTATAATGTGTCAAGCGTTGTCGACTCGTACATTACATGTCACGCGCTGATGTCACGTGTCATTACGGGATCTTCTAGGGTTGTGTGTGAAAGCACGCACATATACCGGGTCATCACTGGCAGTGTGAAAGTGCCAAATCTAGTGACCAGGGAACAATTACAGGAACACTTTACCCCTGTATTTGCCGGAATGGCAGTGTGAAAGGGGCTATAGAAATTAAGTGCCCAATTTCTGTAAAGGACCTTTCTGTTAATGAGGCAGCAAATTATTTTGCACACTTTTGCCTTGAAAAAGATGCTCAAGGAAAAATTAGACTGAAGCGGGACCATGCATACTATTATCCAGTGCAGATGCAGCTATATGTTACTGACAATATTGTGATTACAAACAATATTGTGATTTCATTCTGTGGACTGAAAGAGAAAGTACTTTATCTTATGTTGAATGTGTCACACCTGATGTGGCATTCTTTGCCAAAGAATTGGAATGTGCTTGTGACTTCTTTAAAAAACTTATCATCCCAGAGCTGCTAGCCAAGTATTTTTCTGCACCAAAACCAGCAACATTTGCTGATCATAGTCAACAACAGTGGTGCTACTGCCATGAGCCAGAAGCAGGGAACATGTTGGTCTGTGCATCAGGTTTTTGTTCAGTTAAAAAGTTCCACCAAACCTGCCTTCACATGGATCCCAAAACAGTGGGTATGTCCCAGCTGCTGAAAAGTAATCAATGCCCAAAAAAGAAAAAAACCTTAGTGAGGAGACTGTGAAATTAGTTAATAGTAGTAGCTGATACTGTACTCTCTTATTTATGAATAAACAGTTGTTAAACCAATATTGTTCTCTTTCCCATCATTAGTATTAAGTTGTAGCGATCAAGGATATGAAACATGAGTAGGTCATTCATATAAAACACACCAGAACAAATATCTGTTTGAGTGGAACTCAGTTATGTGAAACTTATGGGGACAGTGCTTTGCAAGACTGTGTACTTCTGAAGGTGAACTTCTATTACTCTTTCTATATGTATTCTAAGAGAGGCTAGACATCTGGTGTTCTCCAAGTCAGCAGGATCTAACTGCTTCTTTCCACGAGTAAATTCTGGAATCTTTAATTCAGCTTAGCATCTCTGAATGGACTCTTTAAACCAAGAAACCTCGGTCTGCTAAAACTACATCCCCTGGGAGCAAATGAGATAAAAAGTTACTTTGTTCTGTGATGAACTTATCACTTGTGCGACCTCCCCATCCAGTGGAAATTAAATAAATGGAACCTTGATGGCAAATTGCAATTAAATATTTCATTGTGTGGTGTGATTTGTATGAGGAGTAACACTGAGCACTGGCTAGCAAGTTACAAGGACAAGTTAATTCTAAGCTTCATTAAAGTTAACATATACTGCTGAAAACATGTTAAACCAGATTTAAGTTTGAGAAAAGAAGCCAAAATATGAAAAATTGTCATGAGAATTGAATATGTTGACAAACCATTGAGAGTATTAACCCTTTTATCATCATTATGCAAGGTCATTTCATTCATTGTTGTCCAGGGCCGTAGATTATGCGGGGGACGTGTCACCCCCCCCCACTTTTAGTATCATGGAAATTTGTCCTCCGCACTTTTTCGGGCAAGTGCATTCATATAGAGGTTTTCAAGAGCTGGTGTGAATAAATATAGATTTAAACTCAAAGAGACAGGATAGTCTACGCATGACCTGATGTTTTTTCGGACCGAGAAGGCGAGATGAACATCACAGAGCGCTAAACTCTCCTGCAGTGTGTGTTTCATTCATACTCGACGCCAGAGGGTGCTCTCGCGCAGAAAGTCATAACAGGAAATTACTAATATGGACAAAAGCGTCCAGCTATTGCTGTATGAAAACAGTTGTTGTCGGATTTGTTTTTTTCAAGTCCAAAAAAATCTCCAGTAGGTGATAAATTGTAAGAACAATGCAGTGCTAATTGACATAGCATTTATTACAGTATAGAAACTATTCTGCCTTATTATGTGATAACAATTGTTTGTAGTATATAAACAAATTATTATTATTTTTTATTGTCCAGCAGTTATAGATTTCTAAGCCAAAGAGAAAAGAAAAGCTAGAAAATAGAGAAAAATTTGTTGTCTTTAGTATCCACTACCAGTCAAAAGTTTTTCAACAGTAAGCTTGTTAATGTTTTTTTAATTCTCTTCTGTTCTCCAAGCCTTTCAAAGTATAATTTATTGAGATTTCAAAACTGCATTTTTTTTGCATCATTACTCCAGTGCTGCTAGAAAAAAAAAAAAAAAAACTCAGCAGAAAGCAGAAACAAAACAGCAGAGTAGAATTTTTTTCAGGTTTCTTTGATGAATAGACAGTTCAGAAGAGCAGCATTTATCTAAAATAGTAATCTCTTTTAAAATGATTTCTTTATCATCAATTTTGATCAATTTAAAGGTGCCATATGCAAAAATTGAGGTAAAAATATCCATAACATGACCTACACGCATCAAAAGAATGAGAAGAAATAAGGGCGATGATCTCATTAAAAAAATGTCAAGTTATAGTGCTGCAGCGATATCTACCTTAATTAGCATTAGCATTACTAGCCCCTGCCCGACAGGTGTCGTAATACCAGTTTCGGCCATGGGAGGCGGTATGCGGGCAACATAATCACCAGCCAACCTACAATACACGAATAACTCGCACGGCTTGTGGGCGTGTACTTGAACCTGATGTCAATCATGTGGAAAGTACAGCCCACTAGTTCATTTCAGTTCATGGAAGAGAGCGTCACCCACTACAGGGAAGCAATCATGCTCGGAAACACAAATCAAGAGTAAACATTGGCACTGCTTTTAATCTCTAGAGACAACTGATGGACCTGAAAGAAATGAGGTTCGACTCCGATCTTGCAACATTTCTTTTGGATTGGTAAGTTAGATGCTGTTAGTATTTCGCTAGAAGTTTGTTTTATATGTTTGTGTATTTGTTTTCGGGAAGTTATAACATAGAAATGTATCGAAGGCTGTTCGATAAACGTGCTAATGTTAGCGTTGGCTAACCGTAGCTGCATTTGATAATTAGCTAGCTATAACTTAACATTACCCATTTTATTATTTAGGGCTGTGCATGTCTTTACTCATGTACATGTCACAGGTCGGAGCGGACCACAGATGTTGCAAGTCACGCCCCTTCCTAGTTTCCACCCCGAGGAGGTCTCAAAGCAACCCCAATGACCAGACAGACCAAGCGTAAGTAATATTAAAACAACTTTATTTAAATTAATTTAAATAATTCAGGGAGGGGGAGGTAAATCTTAAAATTATCGTCTCTGTTCAGCAGGAGGAGAAAGGGGCCGGAGAGGACTATGCGGCGAGGGTTAGTATGTCGCTTTGGGCTTTTGTTGACTCGTGGCGCCCTTCTTTTCTCCTGAAGGCAGAGTGAAACACACAATGAGTAATCGATCCGGTGAGAGTGGCTACCTGTTACTTGGGTCCATACGACTGGCTGATAAACGACTTGTTCCTCCGATCTCTTCGTACAGGGTGCTCGGGCGGCGCCTCCCCTTCTGCACACTCCGAGGTGAGCGCCAACCCGCGACACAGAACTCCAATGGCACTGCAAGAGAGAGGTCACTCAAACTGCGGGGGACAACACAGGTAGGTACTTCACAGGCAACTGGGGCTCTATTCTCACTTTAGTGATTCGTAGCAATGGACAAAGGTAAGTATTCCACAGGCAACTGGGGCTCTATTCTCACTTTAGTGATTCGTAGCAATGGACAAAGGTAGGTATTTCACAGGCAACTGGTGCTCTATTCTCCCTTTAGTGATTCGTAGCCATGGACAAAGGTAAGTATTCCACAGGCAACTGGGGCTCTATTCTCCTAGAATACTTCTCCTGGGCGGTGGGCTTACGGTGAAATACTGCGATACAGTAAGTAGATGAACTGTCAGACCTGGAGTAGTAAATCGTCGTAGCGCAGGCCTCCACAGGGATTTCCTGTGCGTCGGGGAAAGTTAAACACTGTCGCACCGGCCCGAACGCTTCCCTATCCTCTCTTCTATTTGCAGTTTAAGGGATCTGGACCGGGTGAACCTTTGAAGAGGCTCCACAACAGGTAAAGTAAATCCACACAGCTAATTTGCAACAGTAAAACTTCCTTCTTGCATATAGGTATAATTTTGGCTTTTACTCACACCAGTCTTGCTTACGTGTATTCATCACCACCGCTTCCACAGAGCCAGGGTATTCCGAAAGGGTCTAGACAGGACATTACATTTGGGTCTCCATGCAGGGGTCGCAAAATGGCATTTAGATGAAAATGGCGCTTCACCAGCCTCAACGGTCCTGGTCTCCCCCACGACTCATCCAGTCTAGGGTGGCTACTGACAACACAACCACAGCATAACACTGCAAGATTTCAAGTGTACACACTCACAGCAAAGACAAGGACTCACCCACTGCACTCCACACACTCTACGTGAAATAGGGTCAGAACCACGGTTTACTAGGACTTATCCTGGGGTTTCGTTGGGCGTTGTTGATAGATGAAGGGCCGGAGGAATAACGTTGCCGTCACGACTGCTTGCGGCTTCCTGTACTCGTACTTCCCGGCTCACCCAAAACTCTGCTCCGTAATGGGGCCGCTGGCCTATTTACCAGATGCTCACAACATACGCTGGATAATGCACTCTCCCCAATGATGTACAATGCACTGTCCAATAGTACTCACAAATGAACGATAACACTCTTCCTTTGTCTCCTTCTCCTTCTAGCTGTCCAATCCTCTTCACACCATCGGTTTTCCGTTGCTGGAGATCGCCCTTGACGTTACTTCCGGTGAGTACTTCCTATGACTGTGACTCCAACACATCAGTAGTTTATATATAGATGGTCTCATCAAACATCAATAAATGTTGTATACTCAGCCCAGTTGCTAGTGTCCTTGTCTCCTTCTTCACCCCGTGAAGTCCCTCTGCCTTCACCAATGCTGACTCTGCCCAAACCTCTACACTGCCCGCCGGATCGGCCTGAAACGATTCAACTCCAACTCCTGTTCGAATTTCTGAGACTCTTTTTATACCCTTCCTGTTCTCTCCATTGTCCAATCCACGATCGCCGCGTTTATTGTCCTCACCTGTGCCTCGTACAGCCCAATTTGCCTCCCGGAGTTTCCCGGAAGTTCCGGTGTTTGTAATATACGGGCCGGGCGGAAACCGTCTTCGGGCGGAACCAATCTTCGCCACTTTTGGTTCCGCCCCCAAAAAGTCACAGTGTGACATACATCTCATCAGTAAAGACGCTCCTGTAATGAGAAGTATAACTCCAGCACGTGTGCTCAGATCAGGGCTGCCAGGTTTTCACAACAAAACCTGCCCAGTTGCTTCTCAAAACTAGACCAATCCCGCTTGCAGACGGTTCCCCGATAAAACATTGCTTCCCGGGGTTAAAATATACGTTTTTTAGCAGGGTTGCCTTGGTATAATTCGCATTTTAGGGGCTAAAGATAACGTTATTTGTATTGGGGTCGCTGCGACCCGCAGACATGAAAAACAACCACCACAGACTTGGCAACACTGGTTGGCATTTACTACACAGAGCCGTAATTCACTGACAATCTACACAAAATCGATGTTAAAATCGCAGGCGATTCTTTGTCCATTTTGAAAGCGATTTTGTGTTAGTTTTCAGTAGACTACGGCTCTGTGTAGTAACTGCCGCTCCACCTGAACCAGTGTTGCCAAGTCTGCGCTTGTTTTTCATGTCCGCGGTTTGAAGCAATCACAATACCAATAACGTGATATTTAGCCCCTAAAATGCTAATTTTACCTGGGAAACCCTTCCCAAAAATGTATATTTTTGTCATGTTACGAGACGCTTGAAAGACGGCGAGAGAACCAATTGCAGGTAAGTAATATTTATTCAAGGGATAATCCAGAGGGGTAAACAGTCCAGGCAGGGGTCGAAACCAAAACATCCATCCACATAAAAACAAGACACGAAGACAAGGCAAGGCAAGACAAGGCAAGGATGACGGACATGAAATAACCTGACATTAAACAAGGACTCCGTAACACAGACTAAGACAGATTGGGTATTTATACACAGAAGGATAATGAGGAGACAGGAGACAGGTGGGGAAACAATCAATTAACTTAACAAGGAGGAAGGTGACCATATAAGGGAACAGGAAGTGATCTGGTGACAGACACCGTGAGAAAGGAGGACATCTAGTGGAACCCCAGGGAACACAACCCAGACACTGTGACAGTACCCCCCCTCTACGGAGCGGCTCCCAGACGCTCCAAGACAAGACACAACACAGAGACCAGGAGGGAGGCGGACAGGTGGAGGCTCAGGGGGAGGGACGGAGGGCCGGAAAAGAAAAACATGGGGAATAAACACCAGAAATGTAACATGAAACAGGGAGAACCAGGAGGGAGGAGGAACGGAGGAGGTTCAGGGGGAGGGATGGAGGGCCAGAAAAACTAAGGGGAACAGACAGGAACATCACAGAACTCAAATACACAAAACAGAAGTCCATAAAGGGCATGTTGAGGCGCCCACCAGGGCGGAGCAGAGGACAACCACAGCCATGTGGTCAAGGCCAGAGCACTCCAGGGCGGAGCGGAAGACCACCACAGCTTTGTGGTCAAAGACAGAGCCCTCCAGGGCGGAGCGGAAGACCACCACAGCCTTGTGGTCAAAGTCAGAGCCCTCCAGGGCGGAGGGGAAGACCACCACAGCTTTGTGGTCAAAGTCAGAGCCCTCCAGGGCGGAGCGGAAGACCACCACAGCCTTGTGGTCAAAGCCAGAGCCCTCCAGGGCGGAGCGGAAGACCACCACGGCCTTGTGGTCAAAGCCAGAGCCCTCCAGGGCGGAGCGGAAGACCACCACAGCTTTGTGTTCAAAGTCAGAGCCCTCCAGGGCGGAGCGGAAGACCACCACAGCCTTGTGGTCAAAGCCAGAGCCCTCCAGGGCGGAGCGGAAGACCACCACGGCCTTGTGGTCAAAGCCAGAGCCCTCCAGGGCGGAGCGGAAGACCACCACAGCTTTGTGGTCAAAGTCAGAGTCCCCCAGGGCGGAGCGGATGACCACCACCTCTTTGTGGTCAGGGCGGAAGCCCCCCAGGTCCAAGCGGAAGACCACCACAGCCATGTGGTCAGGACGAGAGCCCCCCAAGGCGGAGCAGATGGCCCACACGCCCCCGTGGTTGAGGCCGGAGTCCCCCAGGACGGAGCAGCAGACCACCCAGTGACCTGACCCGACTCCGGAGAGTCCACCGGAATCTGACCCGACTCCAGAGAGTCCACCGGGACCTGACTCGACTCTGAATTGTCTGTGGAAACCTGAGGCGCCTCGGTCTCAGGGCACTGCCTCTGGAACGGCCTCGGGCATCACCTTGGTAACGGCCTCTGGAACAGCCTCGGCCTCCGGATCAGTCTCGGGCACCGCCTCGGCATCGGGCACCGCCTCGGCCTCCGGAACAGCGTCGGCATCGGGCACCGCCTCGGCCTCCGGAACAGCGTCGGGCACCGCCTCGACCTCCGGAACAGCGTCGGGCACCGCCTCGGCATCGGGCACCACCTCGGTTTCTGGAACAGCATCGAGCACCGCCTCGGCCTCTGGAACAGCCTCGGCATCAGGCACCGCCTCGGCCTCCGGATCAGTCTCGGGCACCGCCTCGGCATCGGGTACCTCCTCGGCCTCCGGAACAGCATCGAGCACCGCCTCGGCCTCTGGAACAGCAACGGGCACTGCCTCGACCTCGGACACCACCTCGGCCTCCGGAACAGCCTCGGCATCGGGTGCCACCTCGGCCTCTGGAACAGCGTCGGGCACCGCCTCGGCCTCTGGAACAGCAACGGGAACCGCCTCGGCCTCCGGAACAGCATCGGGCACTGCCTCTGCCTCCGGGACAGCATCGTGCACCTTATCTGGAGACTCAGGCTTTGAGTCGGCCATCTTGTGCTGTGGCGCTGGGCTGGCGGCCATCTTGTGCTGTGGCGCTGGGCTGGCGGCCATCTTGTGCTGTGGCGCTGGGCTGGCGGCCATCTTGTGTTGTGGCGCTGGGCTGGCGGCCCTCTTGTACTGTGGCGCTGGACCGGTGGCCAATTTGGGCATTGGCGCCGGGTTAGCGGCCATCTTGTACTGTGGCGCTGGGCTGGCGGCCATCTCGTGCTGTGGCACTGGGCTGGCGGCCATTTTGTGTTGTGGCGCTGGACTGGCGGCCATCTTGTACGGTGGCGCTGGACCGGTGGCCAATTTGGGCATTGGCGCTGGGTTAGCGGCCATCTTGTACTGTGGCGCTGGGCTGACGGCCTTCCTGGGCAGTGGTGCTGGGCTGACGACCACCCTGCCTGAAGAGACAGGAGTGGCTGGGGCATCCCACCGACACCGAAACTGCAGGTAGCGCACGAATACCCAGAATTCCATTGTCTCCAACTGCGCCATCTCCTCCTGAGACACTGGATCATCCAGGCCGTCATTAAAATAGTCCTTTAGGGCCGCATCGTTGTAGCCCATGCCCTCGGCCAAGGACCAGAACACCTGAGCTAGGGCACCCACTTCATTGCCCTCTTGGCGGAGGGCGATTAACCTCAGGTATTTGGCTCGCCTCTCCGCCATCTTGGCTGGGGAGCGGAAAAATGACATACCGCTGGTTCTCTTAGTGACGGAGTTCTTCTGTCACGTTACGAGACGCTTGAAAGACGGCGAGAGAACCAATTGCAGGTGAGTAATATTTATTCAAGGGATAATCCAGAGGGGTAAACAGTCCAGGCAGGGGTCGAAACCAAAACATCCATCCACATAAAAACAAGACACCAAGGCAAGGCAAGGCAAGGCAAGGCAAGGCAAGGCAAGGCAAGGCAAGGCAAGGCTGACGGACATGAAATAACCTGACATTAAACAAGGACTCCGTAACACAGACTAAGACAGACTGGGTATTTATACACAGAAGGATAATGAGGAGACAGGAGACAGGTGGGGAAACAATCAATTAACTTAACAAGGAGGAAGGTGACCATATAAGGGAACAGGAAGTGATCTGGTGTCAGAAACCGTGAGAAAGGAGGACATCTAGTGGAACCCCAGGGAACAACCCAGACACTGTGACAATTTTAACCCCGGGAAGCAATTTTTATCGGGGAACCTCCCGGAAACGCGATTGGACTAGTTTTGGACTAGTTTTAAGAAGCAACTGGGCAGGATTTGTTGTGAAAACCTGGAAACCCTGATCTGAACGCACAGGCTGGAGATATACTCCTAATTACAGGAGCGTCTTTACTGATGAGAGGTGCATGAAAATCGCATTCGATTTTTTGCACAGCCCTATTATTATATCATAACTAACCTGTTCTGTCTAGTCTGTTAGTCTCCGTGTCCTCTTTGCTTCGTGGTTTTTCTGTGCGTGAAAAAATTAATGTGTGGCGTGAAAGAGTATGAAAAGAGTCAATTGCGTGTGTCTCACGGTGAATGCTTGAGAGTTGGCACATTAGTTTCCAAGCAGAATAAAGGACAGGTTGATTATTGCTGTTTAGCGTTTGCATTAATCTATGATGTGTCCCTGTTTACGTACAGGGACATAAAAAATTAATTAAAAGTGATACGTGGACCAAGGTGTCTGAGATTGTTCATTTTAAGTAAAGGATCCTAATATTTCGTCCACAACAATATTTAATGAGATTAATTTATTACTCCTTGTGGTTAGTCTGCAGGAGATCAACAAGCTTGTATGCTTTGCGGCTGCTTTAAATACAAGATAAGCATTCTATCTACATTAGAGCGTCTGAGCGCTCACAAATCTTTCTGCAGCGTCGTGAGCAGAGCGACAAGAGCGATTTTTGACGCTCTAGATGCTGGTGGTGTGAACGCACAGTTAGGCTTCGGCTATGGCTGTAGTGTTGTTGTGAAAGTAGGGGCGGAGCATAGAGACTATGCCGTTTCTCGTTTGTTACTCTAGAGTAGAGCAATTCACTTTATTGAGGCATACTGCCCCCATCTGGTATGGAATGTGGAGTATGACTTGATTTTTTTTTGCCAAACATTACAGATGGCACCTTTAAAGAATCCTTGCTAAATAAAAGTATTAATTTTTATAATTTATTTATTTAACAAAATAATTATATATATATATATATATATATATATATATATATATATATACATATATACATATATATATATACATATATACATATATATATATATATATATATATATATATACATATATACATATATATATATATATATATATATATATATATATATTTTGATAAGCTTTTGAATGATATGGTGTATAATGTTGCGAAAGCTTTTTATTTCACATAAATGCTGATCTGTGGATCCTTCTATTCATCAAAGAATGCTGAAGAAAATGTACTCATCTGTTTTAAATATTGATAATCAGCAAATCAGCATATGTGACACTGAAGACTGGAGGAATGATGCTGAAAATTCACCTTTGATCACAGGAAAATATTACATTTAAAACATACTAAGATAGAAAACATTTATTTTAAATAGTATAAATATTTGACAATATTGCTGCTTTCGCTGTACTTTGGATCAAATAAAGGCAGACTTGGTGAGCAGAAGAGACTTCTTTCAAAACATTAAAAATCTTACTGTTAAAAACTGACTATTAGGTTATATAGATGATAGAAATCTTATATTGTAATGAAATTACACACACACCGACATATATGTGTGTGTGTGTGTGTGTGCGCGATTTCTGTCCCCCTCACTTCTGAAAAGATGGCTACGCCCTGGTGTTGTCCTCTTCATTTTTCCTTCAACAACATATTTTCAGTCCTCAGAGTTTGGCATTCTTGCTCAAGAGATTGGATGTGTTTACCACAGGTTTCAGTCCTGCATGGTGGAGTTGCTGGATCATCCTCATGGAGAACAGGCTGGACATCATTTCCAGGTTCTTCATGGGTAGATTCCTTCAAAGGCTCTGTGGTGGGAGTTTGCTGCCTTGGGGACAATCAGTTGATGCTCTAGATTAAGATATGTGTATACACAACTGATGACAGTTTGTCATTTTTTTGTCAATCACTCTGTTTTCTGCAGTGTATACTAGCTAGTAAATAATAGATAAGTACATTTTATTTGTATAGCACATTTACATCATAATATTATCGATAGCTTACTAGATAAATATTGACATTGACCTTGTCAATCACATGCATAGTCAATTTCTGCCAAATGCAAGTGTGATGATTTCAAACCAGTCACAGATGTTATGGTTTTTAGCTCATTGGGTGTTATTAAACCTACAATGAATTGTGTGAAAACTTTTTGGTGAAGTGGGGTTGAACAGGTTAAGAAACTTTGATGTATTCACGTGGGAGGGATAGCTTTCACAGATAGCTTTGTCAGCTCGATCTTCTGTAGCTTTGATTTCTGTCGTCTGTTGAAAACCTCCAGTCTCATTTTTCTTTTCCTCTTCTCTGGAGATGGAATGTAGTTGAAAATAGATGTAACAAAGTCCGGACTATCACTCTTTCTCCCTACAAAATAAATAGAAACATTTCAATATCGAACTGGGCTTTGTTTACTACGTTAGCACTTGCTAGCTTACATGACATTGTTAGCCCCACGAATTGCATGCTATAATTCAACTAACGTTAGCTAGTATTAAACTGATCAGGAACAACAATTATAGCCTATTAAATAATGAAGATACTTATGTTCGGTAACTTACCTGATATGAAGTGATCGCTGCACAAGCGGAATCCAACGACTGGGGGGGGGTCCCATCTTTCAGTCTTGTTTCAGGCTTGCTTCTGGCTCTTTTAATGGCGCTGATCAACTTAGCTCGCGTCTCCGCATCTTTAGGAATGCGGTAAAACGACGTACCTTTTTCCATCGTTTATTTGTGCACCAGTCTGCCAATCTGCCTGCATTCTTGTCATAGTGGATAGATTTTCTAAATCCTGACGTCTTCTCCTTCTGGAGGGTCTGCTCACGGCCATGAAAATGGCCAAACTGTTATTTAATTATGTCTTCAGGTACTTCGGTATCCCAGAGGATATTGTCTGAGACCGAGGCCCCCAGTTCATCTCCCGGGTATGGAAGGCTTTCCACTCACTCCTAGGTGTGGCCATCAGCCTGTCCTCCGGGTACCATCCCCAGTCAAACGGGCAGACGGAGAGGAAGGTTCAGGAGATTGGACGCTTCCTCCGTACCTTCTGTCACAGCCACCAGAACTCCTGGAACCAGTTCCTTGGGTGGGCCGAGTATGCACAAAACTCCCTTCGTCAACCTACCACGGACTCACTCCATTCCAGTGCGTACTCGGCTACCAGCCACCTCTATTCCCCTGGTCAGGTGAACCCTTGGATGACCCTGCCGTCGACTACTGGTTCCGGGAGAGCGAGAGGGTCTGAGACGCGGCACACCACCAACTCCAACGGGCCTTACGCAGACGTAGAACGACAGCCGACCTTCACCGATCAGAGGTCCCAACGTACCAACCCGGTCAGAAGTTCTGGCTGTCCAACCGGGACGTCCGCCTGGGCCTGCCCTGCTGCAAGCTAAGTCCCAGATTCATTGGCCAATTCACCATCATCCAGCAGATCAATCCGGTCACGTACAAACTCCAGTTACCCCCTGAATACCGGCTTCACCCCACATTCCATGTGTCTCTCCTTAAACCTCACCATCCTTCTGTCTCTCCCTCCACAGAACCTGGCGAAACCGAAGCCCCCCCCCCCCCTCCACTCCTCCTAGACGACGGCGCAGCCTATGCAGTTAGTGACATCCTGGTCTCCCGGCGGCGTGGTGGACAACCGGAATATCAAGTGGACTGGGAAGGATACGGTCAAGAGGAACGTTCCTGGGTCCCATGCAACGACATCCTGGATGCTAACTTACTCGACACCTTCCACTTCAATCATCCTGACCGACCAGCTCCCAGGGGAAGAGCACGTCAACCACGTCGTCGGGGTCCTTGGCCCTTAGGAGCGGGCCGTGGGGAGGGGGGTACTGTTACAAACACGCCAGGTTCCACCTCCACTCAATCACTACGCACGCTCTCACCGGAATACTAAGCACATCCACCTGATCCTCATCACCACCCAATGACCTCAGCACCATAAATACCACGCACTCAATCGATGTCCGGTCTAGTTCGCGACAAGGTCTTACCTGTATGCTAACTCTAAGGACTAACTCTTCCTCTACTTACCTCTCTCCACTTACTCGCACATCCATGCGAAGTCGGTGAAAGGTCTGCCCTTCTTTCCAATGGCGTGACCATTTCGAAAAAGTAGCTGCATCTTCTCCAACTCAGACGTCTTCAATAAAGCGAGGCTTCTTCCAGCAAGGCTCTCTTCAATACGACCTGTCTTGGCAGTTTTAATTCTTAGGCTCTCCTGATGACTTCGGGAACTCTCATGGTCCTTACTGCCTCTACTTAAAAAAATTTAGATCCTCCTACGAAATTTTTTGTTTTGTTTTTTTCTTTTGCGTACATGCAATCCTGACAATAGAGTCTGGGAACATGACGTCAGCAACGCAATGCATTCTGGGACTTTGGGACACGGACGCTGCTGTATGTATTGTATTGGATTGATAATAGACTGTTTTGTTTGCTCTCTACAGCTAAAAAATAAGTTAAAAGCTTGTTGTGTAATTAACTGCCATACTCGTACTCATGACCGGCATGGAAAAATAATTTGAATGGAGTGCGATTTTTCAGCTTTCCCGCTGGAAAACCGCACCTTGATTTCAGGCCTCCGAGTTAACAAAGCGGCATCACATGGCTTGGTTAGCAGCAGTAAAAAGGAAATGAAGGATTGTCCCTTTGGTCTGATATATACACACGTATGTATGTGCATTTATATATATATATATATATATATATATATATATAAAATATACAGAAATGTACGTTATATAAACAACTTTTTTTTTGATGTGATTAATCGATTTGACAGACTTGCATTAAATGTTACCTATGCATGAACCACATCTCCTGCATTATCAGTGTTATGCATATTACATACCACCTGTTACAGTAATAAACGGCAAAATCGATCAATTCTGTATCTCTTTATTTGTGCGTCATAACACACTGAGGTTAATTTGCACAGTTTACAATAACACATATTAAAAAGTAAAGGGGCAGTGTAACACATAAAGGGTAATTAGGTATCCTTCAAGTATAGTACAGTAACCTTCAAGTATCAAGAACATAGATAATGTAATATGTGAAAAAGGTACATAGAAAGACAATTGTTAAAATTTATTAATTCAAGACCTCTGTCCTACCCACCGCCGCATTTCTTTTAATATTAATCACTTTACTTACTAGCCAACTCCGTTCTTCTTATATCTTGTGTTTTCTGTGTCCGTTCGTTTCCATGGTTTCTCGCGCTGGTTTCACTGCAGCCAATGGGCGTATGAAACGTCATCAAGTAGCATTACGGCACAGTGTTCTTGGGAAATGTAGGAAGTACTGCCAGGGAAATAAATGACCAAGAGCATGTATCATGCATGTAATGCCTCATTCTATATACACTCTTGCTAAATGGGGTAAGCACATGTACTTTCTCATTTCAGATGTGTATGTTCTTCTAAGAAGTAATGATTTGTTATACACCAATTCAGACACTGACATCCACACCAATTGCTTTAACCATTCATTATAATGAATCAGCCTAAATGAGTCATTAGGTCACAAATCAGACTTTAGCAGACTTGTTGTGTGGGAATCCTGGCTGTTGGGACATCGCAAAAGATTTGTCAACACACACACGCACACGCATGTACGCACACACACACACACACACACACACACACACACACAAAACACCTCATAACTGTAGAGTTTTTTTTTCTTTTTTTATATGGTGCTGAATAATTTTTGCAACAGAATAGGAAAGCATCCCACTGGATTATGTACTTGTTGTAACGTGCAAGAGACAGTGAAGCATATACTGTTAGACTGCAAAAAGTATGAAGAACTAAAGGCACAAATAGATGAACAAAGCATGACACTTTAAGTATTTATTAGGAAAAACAAGTGACTTAATTTAATAGGATGTTTCTTTCACCTCTCATTTGATGTTATTTTAATATTCTCACTCCAGTCTAGTAGGGGGCGGTAATGCGCCTTTGAGATGCGCTGCCAACCGCGATTAAACCTGAAAAAAGAAGAAGAAGAAGCTCACGCGTCTGTGATTCGACTGAAGAAAGGTGAGTGCTTTTATTCAAATGTTTAAAGTGTTTGAAGAAAAAGAAAAACTTTTCAGAATAAAGTTAGCGCGTGCTGAGCGTAAACAACGCTGATTACTTTTGCTGCGTCCAATTCACATTATGTCCCTTTTGGTATTCGTAAAAGTATGCCTAGTTTTCCGGCTGGTCTGCTGCGCGTGATTAAAGGCACAGCTCAGATCGATGCACGCTGTAACTGTGCGGTGGACGAAGAGTATAACATGCTTAACACATCAACTCTTTTGTGTCTGTTTTTGTTCAAATCTAAGCATAAATACACATTAAAAAAAACTATCCTTGTGGCACGACTGACACAGAAGAGTATAAGCTGACTGTATTGAGCTCAGATTCTCACAACACAGGAGACAAATCGTTATTTTTTGTTTTCTTTGTGTAGTGCTGATACTCAGTTTTGGGATGTAGAGCTTCAAAGTTTTTGCTTCCAATTTAGAAAAAAATTGTACAGGGAACAAGTTTCTTTAAAACATGAAACTGGCAAGACCCTGAAGTATTCAGGGTGAAGTGATTTCTGGAATGGATCAAATGCAGATTTCTAAAACCTAGAATTATAAGGTAATATCTTGCAAAAAAATTAATCGAAGCAAATGTTTAAGAAAAACAAACAGTTATAATTTGTTTTAAAACATAAAATTAGTGTTGTAACAATGTGTTGACATGCATGAGAAAGTTATATTTAATGGTTTTTATGACATTTAATATTTTAGATATTTTCATGTTAAGCATAAAAGTTTTTAAGAATAAAGGTTTTCAAGAATAAAAGTGTTAATATTTTGTCCAGAGAAGATGTTAAATTAAGGCAGGAATATGCTGGGTAATTTAACACATTATTGCAGGAATCATTGAAGTTAAAGTTTCCCTTTCTTTAGACAGAAAGCAGATTCTGTAATACATTTATCAGGACTTTATTACACACAACGTGGGACAGGTAAAATGTATTTCTCTCTAGACATCAGTATGGCTGAAATAAACATGGTAACGTTGATTGTTGTAACAAAAACCCATTCAGTTCAATTGTTGACTTTTTGACTTGAGGCTTAATATTGTAAAATGCAAGCCTTTTTAAGACTAAAAAAGCTGTAAGAAAACAGACAATGCTTCAGCAAAAGTGTTTAACAAAGTTAACTACACACGTCAGTTTTTATGATCAATGAGTATTTTGTATTATTGGTTAATATGTGAATCCGTTGACCAAACTATAAATGACACGAGTTGTGATCAGGACAAAGAATTTAGATGAGATTATATTAGATTAGACATTGTATTGATCCCAGAATAATTCCACTCTCGAATGTCACAGACTTCCGAAGCTTTGTTTGATCGCATGCTTCTCTGCTCCACGATCATTTGTCAGAAATGGTGGAGAAAACAAGTCCGACCACCAGGGGCCCATTTCACTAAGGAGGTTCAACCAACTCTGAGTTGACTTACCCCGAGATGGCATACTCTGAGTTTTCGGTTACAGAACAGCTGAAATTAGTTGGTTTAATCAACTCTAAATTGAAGGACTCACTAATAACTCACCTTCACGTTGTTCCAAACCAGTAAAGCCGCATTCAGACTGTACAATTTTAGCCCATTTTTTGGCTCACAGACAGGTTTTGAGAAATCACCAACAAATGCTCGAATACTTTTAGATTTAGTCTGAGATCTCTCAGTCCCTCCATTGAAACTGTGTGTACGGTCTACTGTCCATGTCCAGAAAGGTAAGAAAAACATCATCAAAGTAGTCCATGTGACATCAGAGGGTCAGTTAGAATATTTTGAAGCATCGGAAATACATTTTGGTCCAAAAATAGCAAAAACTATGACTTTATTCAGCATTGTCTTCTCTTCCGTGTCTGTTGTGAGAGAGTTCAAAACAAAGCAGTTTGTGATATCCGGTTCGCGAACGAATCATTCAATGTAACCAGATCTTTTTGAACCAGTTCACCAAATCGAACTGAATTGTTTTAAACAGTTCGCGTATCCAACACACGCATTAATCCATTAAATATTCATAAACAGTGGCTATTTACACTAAGTGGAATTAACATACACGAAAATTCATTTTGGTCCAAAAATAACAAACTACGATTTTATTTAGCATTGTCTTTCTTAGCAATATATCCTATTTACAGTAGGCTAAGTGCAAGTAGCTCTAGGGCCCCACTCACACTGCAAGGTTCCAGTGACGCAAGTAGACAACTCTCTCTGGCCAATCCGGGAACAGCAGAGTTCACGCGTCATGTTTTGGTAACAGTATGGTTCACTTAGAACTTTAACCAAGGTGATACTAAAAAAAGTACCAAATACCAGGAACTGTACCCAGTGCGCAAAACCCCTCTAAAGTGAACCCTGCCATGCAGTGGAAAATCGGCATTAGTGGATCAGGAGCCACTGGCTCATGGCTGGCTGGTGTGTGACTAGGTGAAGTCATTCAAGCTATTTTAAAGGGATAGTTCAAACTGAGATTTTTAACTCAAACCATTGCATAGGGGATGTGACGGTGGCTGTGATAACTAGGAAAGTCAACTATTGATTGATTAATTGTTGATAAGAGATGCAATCGATTAAAGCTGTTGATGGTCTGTTAACAGATTTGTTGTTTGGCTGTGTGTGGTTTAACAGGTGCAAGAGGTTGTGAATGACGGTGACAATGAATAAATGCATCATTCATTCACAATGTACAAATTAAAGGGTTATTTCACCCCAAAAATGAAAATTATGTCATTAATGACTCAACCTCATGTCGTTCCAAACCCGTAAGACCTCCGTTCATCTTCAGAACACAGTTTAAGATATTTTAGATTTAGTCCGAGAGCTCTCAGTCCCTCCATTGAAACTGTGTGTATGGTATACTGTCCATGTCCAGAAAGGTAAGAAAAACATCAAAGTAGTCCATGTGACATCAGAGGGTCAGTTAGAATTTTTAGAGCACAAATAATTGCTTGCAGTAGCTCTGCTATTAAATTTGTCAAAATGGCAATCCATATATAGTTATGATCAGCTGTTCTTTCATCTTGACCGAGCTTTCAACGTTGTTATGGGAAAGGATGAAGCTGAATGTTTAGTTCTTGTCACATGATCTGCGGTGCGCTTGCAGCATTTTGAAAAGTTTAGATGTTTTTAACTCGATGTGGTGCGGACGCGCCTGGCGGTCGCTTCCATTATGAGCGTGCATACTGCTACACTGAGAATAACGAACTTGTACTTTTGTTTGTTTGCACGCATTGTTAAATGTTTTCAGCTACAAAACACGATGTGTAATGTTCAAGCTTATTGTGTGTAAACTTGTTCAAAATTACGGAAACAATAAATGTTGCTGAAAAATAACGTCAGTCTCATTAAACTTAATTTAAATAAATGAATATTCGAATATTCGTTTTTATGTGAGCTCAAATATTCGAATGTGATATTTGTGGAAAACGCCCATCCCTAAAATTAATACAAGATGCAGTCAGCCAGATGATAACATTATTAACAGTAGGGCTGCAACTAACGATTATTTTGATAATCGATTAATCTGTCGATTATTTTTACGATTAATCGATTAATCGGTTTATGTACTTATATTTTAGTTTTTTCCATTTTTTCCCCAAGTAAATTATTAATAAAGGGTCTTTATCATTCAGCATAGATTTTTAAGAGATTTTAACCATTTTGCATTGTCATATCCTCATCAAAAATATACCTGGAGTTGTTTTATGTTAGTAATCCTTTGTCGAACTCTTCTGCAATCAAAACACTGACCCATACTCTAGCAAAATTCACAAGGAGATTTCAAATATTGTTTTCACCATGGCAGTCCTTAGAGCTCCTAAAGTAGTTTAACATCCCAAACAAAGCTTAAGGAATCTTTGAGAACATATTTTCACGAAGTATAAGGATAAAACAGAATAAAATTGCATTGCATTGTATTTTATTATTTACTGGGAAAAAGCTTTATAGCTTATGCTGTGAAATTGTAAACAATCCTTCGAAAAAAAGTGCCAAAGGCATGAAACCTGAATGGAACTCACAATTTAAAGTAAAATCCATCAGAAGGTTGTCCAGAAAAAAAAAATTGGGACACACACAAAAAACCTGCTGTGTGAAAAAGAGCAGTGAATACTTAGAAAAGAAGTGCATTTTAAATAAACTCAAACATTTACCTCTCTCATTCAGTCATAATTAGGCTGCAAGTCTGAATTATGAACTGGTAAACGACAAACTGATCACATAACATGTTTGTAAAGCTTTAAATGTTAACTGTTAAAAAGCAATGTTATCAGCTTTTACGAGTAAACATTTGCAAACAACCTTGTACTGGAGAATCTGCACAAATAAAATTCTTAGGGGCCGTTCACATATCGCACCTAAAAACGCGTGGAAAACGCTAGTCGCGCCGCTTTCTCCTTCTTTCCAAAGTGCTCGGGCAGAAGCGCCCCTGCCTTTGCTAAGCAACCAGGCGTCTGCCTTTGCTAAGCAACTATGACGTGCTCTCTCCATGACGTGCCCTCTCCATGAAGACCCGGAAATTTCAGCAAAGGATAAATGGATGCGGTGTGGACATGCCTGGAAAAACGGGCGCATCGCACCGCATGCGTGTCGCGACCGCGTCGCTTCCATTAAGAGAGTGCATACTGCGCGCCTAAATAGGAAATAACGAACTTGAGCACGCAAAAGATACGATATGTGAACGGCCCCTTAAACAGTTCAGTAGTGCAGAGTTTACAGGTTACTCTTCATTTTGAAGGCTCAAAGTAAACTACTCCCACTTCCCGCTGAATGCTGCAGAGACGCTGTTCGGGAAGCACGTGACATAAAACGAGGCCAGCTATTGGCTATTCGCTACTTCACCTGCTGTACTGGCTGAGTAAAACCTCCGGTGGCTCATTACTGCCACACTTTGGTCACCGCAGATTTGAAATATGCACGAAATGAGCCGCTTATGGCAAATAAAATTTATTTAGCGACGAATCGATTACTAAATTAGTTGACAACTATTTTAATAATCGATTTTAATCGAT
This sequence comes from Carassius auratus, assembly GCF_003368295.1. Classification (NCBI taxonomy): domain Eukaryota; kingdom Metazoa; phylum Chordata; class Actinopteri; order Cypriniformes; family Cyprinidae; genus Carassius; species Carassius auratus. Next base: position 5,002,244 of record NC_039246.1, on the reverse strand, counting down.
TAAATCGATTCGTTGTTTCAGCTCTAATTAACAGCAATTATTATATGATGTAATCACGCAATATTTGTTAGTTCTGTTTGTTGATTCAGGGTTAAGCATCATCTGGGGTCCTCTGAGGGTCAGCATCATCTCTTCTCAGGTGTTCTGGATCCAGACTGGAGCTTGTGTAAATCCCGTGGCAAAACAGAGAAACAAATAGAGACATCATTAGTATAGCTGCTGATCCAACAAAGTAAAATTAATTAGTTTAACCCAAGCTAAAGAATAATAATATCCATTTGATCAGATGCAACTGCAGTCACAATTTAAGAGATGCATTATTTGAATGCTTGGTGAAAGAAATGAGTTTTTAACAGCGAGAGTGTGTCTGAACCCCGAACATTATCAGGAAGGCTATTGCAGTGTTTGGGAGAAAAAATTTGAAAAAGCTCTACCTCCTTTAGTGCACTTTGTTATTCTAGAAACTACCAAAAGTCCAGGGTTTTGTGACCTTAGGGAATGTGATGGATTGTAAGCAGCTAAACCATTTAGGGCCTTATAGGTAAGTAATGATAATTTTAGTAATTGATACTGAACTTAAAAGGTAGCCAGTGCAGAGACTGTAATATTGGGGTAATATGATCATATTTTCTTAACAAACGTCAACGTTGCATGACAAAACTTCTCCAGGCCCCCAAAATATCCTTAGACCTCAAAGGGTTAAGGGAACACTTTAAAAAAAAAAATGGGCTCATTTTCCAACTCCCTTAAGGCGGGTGTACACGGTGCGAATTCGGATGGTCGGAAGATCGTATGTCCACACACACGGCACGAGTTATTTTATCTGAAAATCGTACGGACGAGATGATATACGACATGATTTTACAACCTGCGAATTCCAGAAGCAATCGCACGAAGTTGATAGACGCGTTCGACTTGAAGCAGCGCTGCACGCACAGAAGGATCACTGTATGACATTACCGAGAGAGCGATATGAGAGCATACATATCCAATGCATTTAAATCGCTCTCGCGGTACTTTGATGTCATACAGGTGATCATTCCATACACGTACAGGTTATTTTTCAGCAAAAGGAAACCGGGACGTTTTGTTACCCTGTGTGTATGTGTTCTTGTATATGGTTTATAAATATCTGAAATGGGTATTAAAATGTAAACATGGTTTGTGAGGACAATTACTGTGCACTCGTAAACCAAATGGCTTTAAAAAATACTATACGGTGTTTAATATAAATTTTAAACATGCATTTTTTGTGATGGATAGAGGTAGTCTATGGGGATATACAGTATAGAATACCGTTACGTTTATGGAGAGTCCCTGTAAACTACATATGCGTGTGTGTGAGCGAGAGAGGGAGAGAAAGAGAGAGAGAGAACTAAAAAGGCATTGGAATACATTGCTAGAAACATCATACAGCGCTCGCTGTTCCTGTCAGACTTCAGCTGCCGTCTTCGTCTTTCTTCTGTGGTTTTCCTAGTTCGTGATTGGTCAACTTCAGATAAATCAACAAATCGGCTCATTCAACAGCACAAATGGCACAAATTCAAACTGATAGCTCACAAACTTTTTAGACCGGTTTAAAAATGATCGGGAGGTCGGGAAGTGCTCGTAAGCCACTTTGCTCGGCTCGTAATTCATCGCAAATGATACGAGCCGTGACCATACAAGAATACGCGATTTCCACACGATTGAAAAAAATCGCATGCGAACTCGTACGACAGCAAAAATCGCACCGTGTACGCCCGCCTTTAGAGATAAACAGTTGAGTTTTACCACTTTTTTTTTTTTTTTTTTTGAAAATGGGCTCATTTTCCAACTCCCTTAGAGATAAACAGTTGAGTTTTACCGATTTCAAATCCATTCAGCCGATCTGGTGGTAGCACGCTTAGCATAGATCATTGAATCTGATTAGACCGGCAGTCTCTCGTTCAAAAAATGACTAAAGAGCTTCGGTATTTTTCCTTGACTCATCTGTAGTTACATAAGCCTCTTTCACACTGCCATTCCAGCAAATACAGGGGTAAAGTGTTCCGGCAATTGTTCCCGGGTCGCTAAATTTTGCACTTTCACACTGCCAGTGATGACCCGGGATATGTGCATGTTATACTTTCACTGAAGCAAGCGAACGATCTCGGCGTCAGCGTGGAAGGTGAGGAACTAATTGATCTCTGCTTCATTACAGTTTGCACATACTATTTCATCGCGAATGTTGACCCTCCGTCAAAACAGCCGGTAAAAGAGTCGCGTGATAACGCTCGTCATCACTTCGACACGGAATTAGATCTGGCTTTGGTTCACACAGCGCTCGTCCCGGGTTGAATCTGGCAATGTTACTAGGTCCCCGACCCGGGTTCAATGCGGGAATCAATCCCGGGACGTGGTTGCTTTCACACAGAAGGCGACCCGGCAATGTTCCGGAAATATGACTGGTCCGACGTGCAGTGTGAAAGGGGCTATAGTGTAATAAGACTGGAAAATGAAAAGTTGGGATTTTTTAGGCAGACATGGATAGGAACTATACTCTCATTCCAGTGTAATAATAAAGGAACATAACTGTCGTACTCTGGGTGCAGCAGGCGCAGTGATATGATGCAGCACCTGAAAATAGTCTTGCTGCATAATATTGTGCCTGCTGTAACCATTGTATGGCATCAAGTTTCCTTGATTATTACACTGGTATGAGAGTATAGTTCCTATATAACCTCTTTGGTCATTTTTGAATTAGATGCTAACAGTCTAATCAAGTTTAATTATCTATGCCAAGCTAAGCTAAAAATACTAGCACCAGATCATGAGATCGGCTGAATGGATTTGAAAACGGTAAAACGCAACTATTTAACTCTATGGGGAGTTGGAAAGTTTGGAAAGTGTTCCTTTAACTGGAAATATCATAAATGTTTTGTAGTTAATAGGGAATTAAGAGCACTCCACACTTCTTTATATAAAATCTATGATGTTCATAACTTAAGGAATCTGTGATTTTAATATTTTACAGATCCTTGAAACACACCATTATAAAGATGGCATTTATTAAAGAGGAGAGTGAAGACTTGAAGATTGAAGAAACATTCGGTCTCAATCATGAAGATACCGAGGAACAAACAAAGATGGAGTTTATTAAAGAGGAGAGTGAAGACATGAAGATTGAAGAAACATTCGGTCTCAATCATGAAGATAATGCGGAACAAACAAAGATGGATTTTATTAAAGAGGAAAATGAAGAAACAGTCAGACTCAAACATGAAGAAGATACTGAGGAACAAAGAAAGATGGAGTTTATTAAAGAGAAGAGTGAAGACATTAAGACTGGAGAAATATTCAGTCTCAATCATGAAGATACTGAGGAACAAACAAAGATGGAGTTTATTAAAGAGAAGAGTGAAGACATTAAGATTGGAGATATATTGAGTCTCAATCATGAAGATACTGAGGAACAAACAGGTTGGTTTTTTATTATCAAAGCGGAACTCGCTCATTAAAATCTCCAGCTCTACAGAAAGGGTTTAGAAAAACGTCATGATTTTTGCAACGTTTTGGGGTGGCCACCTTTAGCGAGGCAAAATAGGGAACACCGGGTCTTTTTAATTCATTCATTCAAGTTTATGTGTATAGTGCTTTTTACAATACGAATCGTTACAAAGCAACTTTACAGGAAATAATGTTTCTACAATATTTACTAGTAGCTTATGGTGGTGACTGTCAGTTTGTGCATGTTTCACAGGATTTTTAGAAATAATTTATACAAGACGTAGTCAGAACGATGAACATTATTAATTAATAATTGTTATATGATGCAGTCACACATGTAGCAATAATTGTTAGTTCTGTTTGTTGATTCAGGGTTAGCATCATATGAGGTCCTCTGAGGGTCAGCATCATCTCTTCTCAGGTGTTCTGGATCCAGACTGGAGCTTGTGTAAATCCTAGGTACCACAGGGTGTAAATCCCATGGCAAAACATAGAAACAAAATAGAGACATCATTAGCATAGCTGCTGATCCAACAAAGTAAAATTAGTTTAACCCAAGCTAATGAATAAAAATGCACATTTGATCAGATGCAACTACACTCACAATTTAAGAGATACATTATTTGAATGCTTGGCGAAAGATGCGTTTTTAATCTAGATTTAAACAGAGAGAGTGTGTCTGAACCCCGAACATTATCAGGAAGGCTATTCCAGAGTTTGGGAGCCAAATGTGAAAAAGCTCTACCTTCTTTTGTGGACTTTGCTATCCTAGGAACTACCAAAAGTCCAGCATTTTGTGACCTTAGGGTGCGTGATGGGTTGTAGCGTGGTAGAAGGCTAGTTAGGTACGTAGGAGCTAAACCATTTAAGGCCTTATAGGTAAGTAATGATAATTTGTAACTGATACGGAACTTAATAGGTAGCCAGTGCAGAGACTCTAAAATTGGGGTAATATGATCGTATTTTCTTGACCTGGTAAGGACTCTAGCTGCTGCATTTTGGACGACCTGTAGCTTGTTTATTGATGAAGCAGGACAACCACCTAGAAGTGCATTACAATAGTCCAGTCTAGAGGTCATGAATGCATGAACTAGCTTTTCTGCATCAGAAACAGATAACATGTTTCGTAGCTTGGCAATGTTTCTAAGATGGAAGAATGCAGTTTTTGTAACATTGGAAATATGATTTTCAAAAGACAAATTGCTGTCTAATATGACACCCAGATTTCTGACTGTAGAGGAAGTAACAGTACATCCGTCTAGTTGCAGATTGTAATCTACAAGATTCTGTGTAGTGTTTTTTGGTCCAATAATTAATATCTCCGTCTTATCCGAATTTAATTGGAGAAAATTATTTGTCATCCAATCTTTTACATTTTTAACACACACTGTTAGCTTAGATTATTTAGAAGTTTCATCTGGTCTTGTTGAGATATATAGCTGAGTATCATCAGCATAACAGTGGAAGCTAATTCCGTATTTTCTAATAATATTACCAAGGGGCAACATGTATATTGAAAATAGAAGGGGACCTAGGACGGATCCTTGTGGCACTCCATATTTTACTGATGATAAATGAGATGACACCCCATTTAAGTAAACAAAATGGTAGCGATCGGACAGGTAGGATCTAAACCATCTTAGAGCCTGCCCTTGAATACCTGTATAGTTTTGTAATCTATCTATTAGTATGTCATGCTCTATGGTGTCGAACGGAGCACTAAGATCAATTAAGACTAGAAATGAGATGCAGCCTTGATCTGACGCAAAGGGCAGGTCATTGGTAATTTTAAGTGCAGTTTCTGTGCTATGGTGGGGCCTGAAACCTGACTGAAATTCTTCATACAGATCATTTTTATGCAGCAAGGTGCTCAATTGAGCAGACACAACTTTTTCTAAAATTTTTGACATAAATGGAAGATTTGAAATAGGCCTATAATTTGCCAGTACACTAGGATCTAGTTTTGGTTTCTTAATAAGAGGCTTGATAACTGCCAGCTTGAATGGTTTTGGGACGTGACCTAAAGATAACGACGAGTTAATGATATTGAGAAGCGGTTCTTCGGCTACAGGTAAACTCTTTCAGTAATTTAGTTGGGTACAGGATCTAATAAACATGTTGATGTTGTTGCGTCTTCAAGGCAACAGCGTCATAAACAAAACTGAATATACAAAAATAAAACATAGAAGAAAAGTGCTCACCAATAAACTAATGTCTGATACACCCAAGATCTCTACATGCAGGTATATAGATCATAGGGGTGGCACGGTTCAACTTTTTCATGGTTTGGTTTATTTCATTGTTTTCGAGTTACAGTTTCGGTACGGTTTGTGCTATGTTTATGGAGTATATGGACTATACTTAAAAACAAAAATCTATCTATGAGCAACAGCACAAATAAATACAATAGAGTAAAGATACAAATGAAATAAATGGTGATTTTATAGAATTGGCTTAAGTACAGAAATTTTGTTTGAATTTGTCCATTTAAACACAATACTTCTGAGATAGCTTATATTTGTGCGCGTTCTGAGGCGTTGGTTTGCTTGCTTCGGATGAGCAAACACACATCTTCACACTGCACGCACAAGCTCGCGTCCTCTGGCTCTTAAATCTTCCAACTTATGAGTTTAGTTTAAACACAGATATCAGTGTGTGCTGTTCAGTTCTCATCTGTTCGCACGTGCTATCAGCACCAGGGGCGGAGCCAGACGATGTAAACATTCGGAGCTTAGCCCAAACCTGGGGGGTCCTGGGGCATACTCCCCCGGAGAGCTTTATTTTCCATTTACGTCAGCTAAATGCACTATTTTTCAGGCTGTTTGAGATAATAGAATCCCTAGAAATCTATACACAATCTGGGAAAATTATGATAGTTACAAAATCACCCAGTAGAGCCTACAACCTATTTTGTATTTAATTGTTCTCCAGCTTTAATGAATCCAAAACACCAAAAAGTAGTAATACTTTTTTATATTATTACAGGCGCATCTCAAAAATGATGAATATTTTTGAAAAGGTCATTGTGCTGCACCACCAGGACAAGAATGACAGATTAAATTCTCAGTAAACCTTCGCAGGTGTTTTGAGTTGATTAGCTGATTAGATATCCTGTCAGATCGTATAAGTTTTGTAAGCCCCTATCATCAAGATTAAAACTATAAAAGGCTTGAAATATTTTACTTATGTAATGAATGTCAAATTTATTAAAGATTTACTTTTCAAATTTATGTATGGGGGAAAAAAAATAACTTTTCCACGATATTGATGCATCTGTACTTGGAATTGTTGTCATCAGGAGGAGGAAATATACTTTGTCTTTTTAATGTTCTTTATCATTATATTTCTCAATTAATTTCTTCTCCCACTAATGTGCCGAGATTAGCTGTAAAACATGCCCTGAGATTATTATTTACAATTAGCCACCCTCCGCTCTGCCCCCGATCAGCATCCGGGTGATGACGGAATAAATGACAGATTCCAGCATAAGGAATTCACATTGAACAAGAGTGCATGGTTTGTCCATGTATTTTTTTTTATGTCTGGGAGAATCCAGAATGCACGTACAGCTACAGAAACATATATTAGCTGAACCGTTTGTTTTACGTGTTATTATAGCAAACCATATTACAGATGCTTTGTCCGATTTAAGTTGAACCCGTTCCAAGCGCGTGGCGAACCGTGTGTGGTTTTTTTGAGCAAAGCTACTAGCAAGCGGTGAGCTGACAAAAACATCAGATCACACAGCGGTATAGCCAGCCGTTAAAACCCAAGAACCTAACACAAACACATTCCACGAGTGCACACAACAGTCACAATACATAACTTCACACACCCTTCTTCCCGCCAATGTTCTCCTTTTGAACCTCTCGGACAAGAGCGCGATTGGAGAAGGAAACGTGTTGTCATAATTAACTAATGATGAATGACAGCAAAGATAGCTAATAAAATCCAAGAAAGGCAGCATCTAAGAGCTTGGGAGTGAGGACAAATAGACAAAAAGAAATAACACACAGCTCAAAAAGTTGCAGTCTGTAAACGTAACTAAACAGCTTCTGGTCCTCAGTAACATCCATAGTAGAGAAAAATACTATCAGGGTCATTGGAGACCAGAAACTGGTTTGGTTTCCCACATTCATCATAGTACTTAGATGTTCTGCAAGAAAAATAAATTATTACAGGTTTGAAACAACTTGTGCATGTTTAAACGAAAATGTTTTGACCATCCACCATGAGCAACTGAATGCTTCTTTGCAAACTGCGCATTCATCATTAGTTACTTGACCGACACATTGATAACTTTCCCATTCAGCCCTACATCTGGAGAGCCTTGTTTTCAAAGGACAGATGTGAGCTCTAGATATTTTATTATGTGAGGTTTAGGGAATTCTGCTTAAAAAGTGCGCAATCTTGAGACTTTGGTGCTATGGATACGAAGATGCCAAAATGCAATCATGTGAAAATGGGCTTCATAAATACTTAATTTTAAATTCAGTTATAATTGCTTACTATTATAAACAGAACTTTGGCCTTAGTAATGTTAACGTACAATGTTATTGTATATTTGCCTTTAAATATGGGAAAATTCCATACTTTAAGACTTTAAAGATGAATGTGAGACAAAACTACAGAATATCACATTTTATTATTAGGTGATTCAACACAAAGATGTTTTGCCAGCTAAGAAGATCAGCACTTTTAGAGTTTCATCTCCCTATCTGATGTGAGCATAAGTATTGGAACAGTTTTTTTAAAGTGTCCTGTTGCATTAATTCTTCAGATATTAAAAGCAGGGAATGTGTCTTATCAGTTATATCCATTGCTTCTGCATTCTAAGTCCTGCATTCGACGATGACGCTCACAAACCAGGATGAAGACGAGGAAGCCGACTCTTAAAGAAAAGCAAGCAATGTGGATGCTGAAAGAAAAGAGGAAGTCAATTAGAACTATAGGAAATCAAAGAGCATGGAGAAATCAAGAGTTTGGAAACCACCGGCGACATCAGCAACCAACAACGACCTGATTGGCTGAGAACAACAACTGTAGTTGATGACCGAATTCATAAAAGCTGTGAAAATGAGCCCTAAAATGAATTTTTGTAAAATCACCCAAAAAATGAAAGCTGGGGTGATGCTCTGTCAATCTACAGTCTGCAGGAGCAGGAGAATTTGACACAGAATTACAGAAGCTACACAGCAAACCTCTGATTAGCACCAAAAATAGAAAGGCAAGATTCTTCACAAATGTGAGCCAGTAGAGTTCCGGAACGGAGTTGATGGACCGATGAGACAAAGATTAACCTTCATCTAAGTGATTGAAAAGCAAAAGTGTAGAGAAAAAAGGGAATTGCTAATAATCCAAGCACACAACCTCATCTGTAAAGCTTGGTGGAGGTGGTGTCATGGAATGGGCTAAAACAGGACCTCTTCATTTTAATGATGACTAAAGATATAATTGCAGTAGCAGAATGAATTTGGAAGGGTACACAATCATCTTGGCTACCAATATTCAAGAAAATTCCCCCAAACTCGTTAGAAATCACTTCATACTGGATCAGGACAATGACCCAAAACACCGTCAGTTCAGTCAAGACTTTATCAGGGCAAAGAAATGTAAAGTCTTAGATTTCCCAAATCAATCTCCAGATTTATATCCGATTGAACATTAATTTCACCAGCTTTAGAGACTAAAGACAGAAACTCCCCAAAACAAGCAGCAGTTGGAATTGGCTGCATTAAAGGCTGGGGAAAAGCATTTCAAAGCAGACTCACTGCTCTGATTTCATGTAAGGGATCTACAACTAAATATTAGCTTTTGATCTTTTACTTAACTGCCTTAAATTCAAATGTTCCAATACTTATCCTCGCATCAAATAGTGTTATGAACTTTTAAAATTGCTGTCCTTTTCATTTGGTTAAACATGTATGTGTCGAAAGACCTAATAATATTAAAGCTGCAAGCAGGATTTTTTCGGGGTTCAAGCAGTTTAGGCCTCTGAGGTGGTCTCAGCCAACCTGGATGTATGGCTGACAGTTAAACACATCCAAAATGGAGAATAAGCTAACAGACAGACACACACACTGAAATTAAGTGATTTTAATAATATATTAATACTCTATAAGCATATGCACACACACACTCTCACAAAGACACACATATACATGCACACACATTTTGTTGCAGATATAGATATTTAAAATAAGTTGAAATTTCCTTAATTAACCTTTATAACTATTATAGTGTTATTTTTTGGCCAAATCTCTCTTAAATTTTGCATGCTTTTTTAGAATGAATTATGCATTATTTTACACAGTCTTGAGAATTTTTGGCTTTCTGTTTGTATTAATAGGCCTTTGGGTACACTGCGTAAAGAACATATTATAAAATGCCGGTATATAGTTGCCCAAATGCAAATGTTCATTATTTTTGATAATGATTGACCTAGAGAGGCTAGAGTATTGTACTGAAGTGGTTTTATTGATTTTCAGCTTAATCCCTTGGACTAGTTTGTTAAAATAGCTTATTTAATTTATTTTACATTATATTTAAATAACAGATTTATTTACAACATTGGTCCCAGAGGCAAAGTTGTTCAGAATGAGATCTATCATATGATATGAAGATCTAGTGTTTGTGCGCATATATGAGCATTTTCATCCAATTTGAGGCCATTTAATATATAAATCTTGTGTTTTGAGACCTTTTCTACTGTTATAGCACCACATATGGTCAGATCTCCATGAAACTATGCATCCTTGTTAAGAGTCATCTGCTACATGTTTTCAGCATGTTTCATAAAGTTTTGAGTTTTCATTTAGATTTTATAGGCTTTTGGGTATTTTGACCACACCCCTTTTCTAAATTAGCCTGTTGTAGCTAACCAAAGGACAAAATTTAACATTATTTTGATAATTATTGATCTAGAGAGTCCAGAGAATTGTTCTGTAGTGGTTTGATTGAGATTAAGCGAAAATCCTAGGACAAGTTCACGAAAGTAGGTTTTTAACACATTTGTAAATAATGAACAATTAGATTAACAGCATTAGTCCCAGAGGCAAATTTGGTCAGAATGAGGAGATCTATCATATGATATAAAGATCTAGTGTTTGTGTAATTATATGAATATGTTCTACCATTTCAGGTAATTTTCTATTGAAATTGTGTGTTGTTGATGCCTTTTTTACAGTTATAGCGCCACCTATGGTCCGATCACCATGAAACTGTGCATGCTTGTTAAGAGTCATCTGACAAATGTTTTGACCATGTTTCGGAAAGTTTTGCATTTTTGTTTAGGTTTTATAGGCTTTTGGGTATATTTGGCCACACCCCTTTTATAAATGTTACAAGTAACCACAGGACAATTTTCAACAGTTTTTAAATAATTATTAATCTATTGAGTCCACAGAATATTACTGCAGTAGTTTGGTTCCGATTGGGTAAAAAAACCTTAGGACTAGTTCGTAAAAGTAGGTTTTAAACTTGATTGCTTCTGGGATCAAGGTTGTCAATAAAACGTTAATTAAATATGCACAAAGTTGTTCAGAATGAGGAGATTTATCATATGATATGAAGATCTGTTGTTTGTGTGAATATAAAAGCATTTTCAAGCAATTTGAGGCAATTTACCATACAAGTCTTGTGTTTTTGAGACCTTTTCTACTGTTTGAGTGCCACCTATGGTCCGATCTCCATGAAACTTTGCATGATTGTTAAGAGTCATCTGCTACATGTTTTCAAGTTTTGTAAAGTTTTGAGTTTTTGTTGCGGTTTTATAGGCTTTTGTTCAAATGTGGGCACGCCCCTATTATAAATAGCTAACCAAAGGATAAAATTCAACATTTTTTTGATAATTATTGATTTAGAGAGTCCAGAGAATTACTGCAGTGGTTTGGTCCTGATTGGGCGAAAATCCTAGGACTAGTTCGCAAAAGTAGGTTTTTAACATATTTGTGAATAATTAGTGAACGATTTTAATTTACAGCTATAGTTCTTTAGGCAAAGTTGTGCACTATGAGGAGATCTATCAAATACTATGCATATTGTGTGAATCTGTGTAACACCACGTGATTACTGAGCAAAAAAATCTCATTAGTGACAACTAGTGGCTGATTTCTTTCAAAATTCTTACAGACCTTTAGGGCCATGAGTTGAACATGCCCACCAAGTTTCGTTCCGATTGACCTCCGTTAACATTGTCAAAAAGATGCTTAAAATTCATTGGCCAATTGCGGACATGTTTTTTTAGATACACCAATGTCCTCATAGACTCTTGTGGTACAATGACACGGCATACCAATTTTCAAGTCGATCGGGCTTACGGTTGTGTAGTTATAGCCATTTTTATGTTTTTATCTCTTATAGCGCCACCAAGTGGCAGATCTGTGCAATTTTTTATTTGATCAAAGCTTTAGCTCATTAAAATGTGTTCCAAGTTTGGTTAAGATATCTCATTTTGTTCACGAGTTCTGGCCTTTTGCATAAAATTGGTCCTCAACTTAAGGTATTAGCGCCCCCTTGCTACAATGAGTGAAAATTTCACTTTTTTTGATAATTATTGATATTGACTGTCCAGAGAACATTTCGGCACTGGTTTTATTCCGATTGGCTGAAAAACCTAGGATTAGTTTGCAAAAGTAGGTTACGGACATAAGTCAAATTGGTGGGAAAAAGAGGGCTCCTAGACCCAAAATCAGAGTGACCGTTATTGATTCCGCATGACCAAAGAATTCCAAAAATAAAAATATTTGAGTCTACGACAAGCGCTTTAGGAGCTATGAGCAAAATAGCGTTTTTGATCGCTGTAGTGCCCCCCATAGGCCGATTGGGCTGAGACTTTGTCAGAATGTCTCCTCGGGGAGCTCTACCTTTTGGCCAAGTTTCAGCTCTCTAGGCCTTACGGTTTGGTCTGCACGATCAGTTATAACTGAGAGAAATAATAATAATATTGATAAAAAATCCTTACAATTACAATAGGGTTTCAGCACTGCGTGCTTGAACTAGAGATTGACCAATATGGGTTTTTCTATTGCCAATGTTTAGAGTTCAGGGTCAGCCGATGGCCGATATGTGCTGCCGATTTTAGGGCCGATATAGCAATAAATACAGCTGTCGATGGCTCCGGTAACTCCGTCGGTAAGATGCAGAGAGCCATTGACAAACTACAGAAAAGTAAAACTACTTCACGTTAGCATTACTGGCCACGAGTCCTATAGATCACACGTCAGCTGCGTCAGAGACGAACGGAGCGCGAGCGCAATCCTGTGACAGTCTCAGGCGGTAAACAGTGGAGTGCGTAAAGGACAGATAAGAGGCACTCTTCAAGGTCTCCATTAATTCGTGTATGTGTAGTAATTTAATGTGTATACATTTTGAAAGCATTGAATCGCTATAGAAATCGCGATTCATTCGATTCTTAGCATTTTTAATCGATTACTGTCCGAGATCGGCGATTCACGATTCCAAAATCATGTTTCAAGATCAATGCATATGAATCGACAGGGTTTGTAATCTATGCATCGAGAAAATGAGTGAATCGTTACACCCCTACAACGTGCATTTTTTTTTTTGTTTGCTTTAGTTTACAAGAGCACACATCTTCTGTTTATATTGTGTGTGCACAAATAAAAGTATTTTATTTATTTATTTATTTTTATGTCTCAGCTGTCTCGATCGCGCCAGAGCCTGGGGCACACGTATTCCAGCAATTCAAACTTGCATCGCAGTCTGTTAATAAAATGGTCAATGAAACATTTAAAAGGTAACACCAGTAATAGACAGTGGTATACCAGTTCACTCTGCTGATATGTCAAGGACATTTTTGCTCATATGAAGAGGCCTAGTACAAACCTAGTTAACATTTTAAACAATAGGTTAACATTCAAATAAATTGCGAATATGGAAACATTTGGATTTGTGCCGACTGAGACATGAGCAGTAACCTCCAAATAAATCTAGCCAAAGCTGCGCTTGCTCATCCTCATATGCATGCACACACGCATGTGCTGTCATGATCTAATGCACTGTATACCGGAATTTTAAAAACCCAAAAATTCAAAATCTGCCATTTCACAGAACAGAATCCAGCAGGTTCAAATTAAGTACTGGTCATAATATTCACACAAATATTTAATGTGAGCAGCAGTGTTTTTTTCACACCTCAAATGTATGGCACGCTCTCTTCATTTTATCAAATGGTCATAATCACATCTATTCATTTTTTCTGATACCCATTCAGTTCAAGTAAGAATGTGGTTTTTGTGTGGATTTTGCACATCATGTCATGCCATTGACTGCATGGCTGCAATAGATGCATTCATTCTGCAGCATTAAGGTTAATGATTCATTAATTAATTCATCGTTAATTTAAACGATGATCGATCATGGAAATGATCGAAAATTGACATGCCTAATATAAATGCATATTTGCTGAATGCTGAGGGAAAAATGAGAAAGTATTATAATGTTTGCCTTTCTAATTCAATATTATAAAAAAATCAGCCAAACAGAAAAACTTATCAGCTGATGCTGATAATTAAAAAATGGCAAATACTGTCCGACCTCCCTTTAAAGAAATCATGGATTTAACAGAAGAGGTAAAGTTTTATAAATGTTGTGTTTGATGGCATAATTTTCAAAAGTGAGTTCAACTATTTGCTGTATGTAGATTACATACAGAGTTAGGGCTGTCACTTTTTATTCAATATTTTAATATGCATTCGAACATGACATGAAATATCCGTAATCGAACTATAAATAAAATATCAGTTTTTTTAAAATGCCATGTGTAGCGCATTCTTTACAGTCTATGATTAGACAGCTTTTTTTATTTTTTTCTTTGCCATCTTATCCAGTAGAGGACACTCTAGACGTATTGTAGCATAGGCCCATGACCAAATCAAGTGAATAATAGCTAGTAGCCAGACACGTCTGTGCGCTCCGAACATGTGTTCTCCACCGCGGGGAACATTTTAAATAAAAAGAGAGCCGCACTTAATCCAGATCAAGTTGATAGACTGGTGTTTTTGAAAAAAATATAAAAAAATGAATTAGGCTAGGCTATATGCCTTTCTCCTGCTGCTGTTTAAGTTGTCTCGTTATTGTTGGTCCTGGTTCTGAATCGTTTTTTTTTCTTTTCTTTTCTTTTTTCATTTAGCCTAATGTTGTGGGATATGCATAGTGGTACTTCATATAAATTGATATTCTAAGTTGATAACCTGCTGTTTCAAACATTAAGTAAAAAAATAATCCAGATAGTCGTGTTTATGACTCACTGTTGAACATTTGTGATTGAATCTTCATTAGGGTCCATTCACATATATAGTCTTTTGTTGCTCATGGTCATTATTTCCAATGTAGTCCAATAATGGAAGCGACATTTGCGCGTGCAATGCACTTGTTTTTTCCAGGTGCGTCCGCACCATATCAAGTTAAAAACATCTCAACTTTTCAGAGAGCCGCAAGCGCACCGCAGGCATGTAGATATTCGAATATATTCGAATACATTGCATGATATTCAATATCCGTTCTAATTAGATTTTTCTCAAAAGTGACAGCCCTATACAGAGTCAATGCAAAGATGCGATCAGACGCATCCTCGCGTGGGTCTAGAGACGCGATGCCCCCTAATACGAATCTTGTTCTGTAAAGATACGAATCAAAAAAACTCACCTGTTGAGTAAAACATAAGCGAGATTGCCATCTCTTTCTACAATAGTTGAAGTTGGTTGCAAAGCTCTCTCCATCTAGAAAATGCAACACCGATATTGATCCTCGCTCTTTCTCTCTTATCCCAAACTCTTCTTGGTTCGTTTGGTTGGCCCACATGCTTACAGGAGCTGTCCTTGTCGACAGAATCAGTGGCAGACGATAAACAGTAGTTATGTTCCATAAATAAGTAACAATCCATCATAAAACGTGCAAAAATAAGTAAATAAGGAATGCTTGAAGCAAGCAAGTGGTTTGCTGAATGCCAAACACTACTTCTGCATTTGTCCACGACACTGTTTTCATGTGGTTTCTACGTCACTAAAGGCGGTAAAAAAGGGTCACTAACGTCATTGACAGGCGACTGCACTGCCCCGTGTCACTGTTTAGAATAGGAATTTTCTCATGATTTACAAGTAGTTGAAACCATTAGAGAGATTGTTAGTATGCAGCTGGAATAAATATATAAAATTAGCCTAGTGGTTTCTGGATATTTTACTGCAAATATCTTACAAATTGTACCTTTGATAGCTTAGTGTGTATAAGATCTACAAGTTGCTGGTTTTGATGTTTGTTTTTTGTGCCATTGAAATGTTGTTAATCTGGATGTTTGTTTTTTTTGCGTTAGACCTGATGACACGGAAAGAGGAGAATCAAGAACTCAATGAAAAGGAAGACAATGTTCAGCATGAGAAATATAATTTCATGACGGAAGAAAAGTCATTTAGTAACTCACCTACTGAAAAGACTTCACGAAAAAAAGCTCAAAAGCCAGTAGATATAAGTTATTTCACCTGCCAACAGTGTGGGAAAAGATTCACCAGAAAAGATCATCTTGAAGTCCACATAAAAGTTCACACTGGAGAAAAGCCTTTCACCTGCCAACAGTGTGGAAAGAGTTTCATTAATAAAACAAACCTTAAAATACACATGAGAATTCATACTGGAGAGAAACCTTTCACCTGCCAACAGTGTGGGAAAAGATTCACCAGAAAAGAAAGTCTTGAAGTCCACATGAGAATTCACACGGGAGAAAAGCCTTTCACCTGCCAACAGTGTGGAAAGTGTATTAATAATAAAACAAACCTTAAAAAACACATGAGAACTCATACTGGAGAGAAACCTTACACATGTTCTCAATGTGGAAAAAGTTTTGCATATAAACGAACCCTCGTTATCCACATGATAATTCATACTGGAGAGAAACCTTTAACTTGCCAACAATGTGGAAAGAATTTCCCTCACAAAAAAAACCTTCAAGACCACATGCGAACTCATACTGGAGAGAAACCTTACACATGCCAACAATGTGGAAAATGTTTTCATCTTAGACGAAGCCTCGTTGACCACATGAGAATTCATACTGGAGAGAAACCTTTCACCTGCCAACAATGTGGAAAGAGTTTCACTGACAAAAGTAACCATAGAAAACACATGATAACTCATACTGGAGAGAAGCCTTTTTCCTGCAAACTGTGTGGAAAAAGTTTCATTCATAAACAAAACCTTGGAGACCACATGAGAATTCACACTGGAGAGAAACCTTTCACCTGCCAACAATGTGGAAAGAGTTTCACTCAAAAAGGAAACCTTGGAGACCACATGAGAATTCACACTGGAGAGAAACCTTTCACCTGCCAACAATGTGGAAAGAATTTCACTCACAAAAAAAACCTTACAGTCCACATGAGAATTCACACTGGAGAGAAACCTTACACATTCCAACAATGTTGAAAGAGTTTTACACAAAAATGATACCTCGTTAACCACATGGTATTTCACACTGGAGAGAAGCCATGAGTTTCAAAAATAAAGTAGCTTTTTAAAGAGTAGGTCATTTTTATAAGTGTCCCCATCTTGTGTGTCCCCTACAAAGATTGTAAATGCAAGGTAGGGGTGGTAAATATAAGCTAAAACTCTTATCACAATATTGTACACTGTCCAGGTGATATTATTATTACAAGTGCAGGTCATATAATTAGAATATCATCAAAAGGTTGAATTATTTCACTAATTCCATTCAAAAAGTGAAACTTGTATATTATATTCATTCATTACACAGACTGACATATGTCAAATGTTTATTTTAATTTTGATGAGTATAATTGACAACTAAGGAAAATCCCAAATTCAGGATCTTAGAAAATTTGAATATTGTGAAAAGGTTCAATATTGAATACACCTGGTGCCACACTCTAATCAGTTAATTAACTCAAAACACCTGCAAAGGCCTTTAAATGGTCTCTCCGTCTAGTTCTGTAGGCTACACAATCATGGAGAAGATTGCTGAATTGACAGTTGTCCAAAAGACGACAATTGCCACCTTGTACAAGGGAGGACAAGACACAAATGGTCATTGCAAAAGAGTCTGGCTGTTCACAGAGCTCATTGTCCAAGCACATTAATAGAGAGCTAAAGGGAAGGAAAAGATGTGGTAGAAAAAATTGTACAAGCAATAGGGATAACCACACCCTGGAGAGGATCGTGAAACAAAACCCATTCAAACATGTGGGGGAGATTCACAAAGAGTGGACCACAGCTGGAGTCAGTGCTTCAAGAACCACTACGCACAGACATATGCAAGACATGGGTTTCAGCTGTCGCTTTCCTTGTGTCAAGCCACTCTTGAACAACAGACAGCGTCAGAAGCATCTCGCCTGGGGTAAAGATAAAAGGACTGGACTGCTGCTGAGTGGTCTAAAGCTATGTTCTCTGATGAAAGTAAATTTAGCATTTCCTTTGGAAATCAGGGTCCCAGAGTCTGGAGGAAGAGAGGAGAGGCACACAATCCACGTTGCTTGAGGTCCAGTGTAAAGTTTCCACAGTCAGTGATGGTTTGCAGTGCCATGTCATCTGCTGGTGTTGGTCCACTGTGTTTTCTGAGGTCAAAGGTCAACACAGCTGTATACCAGGAAGTTTTAGAGCACTTCATGCTGCTGACCAACTTTATTTAGATGCAGATTTCATTTTCCAACAGGACTTGACACCTGCACACAGTGCCAAAGCTACCAGTACCTGGTTTAAAGACCATGGTATTCCTTTGCTTAATTGGCCAGAAAAACTTGCCTTACCTGAAACCCATAGAAAATCTATGGGGTATTGTGAAAAGGAAGATTTGATATGCCAGTCCCAGGAATGCACAAGAGCTGAAGGCCACTATCAGAGCAACTTGGGCTCTCATAACACAAGAGCAGTGCCACAGTCTGATCGACTCCATGTCACGCCGCATTGACCCAGTAATTCAGGCAAAAGGAGAACCAACTAAGTATTGAGTGCTGTACATGCTCATCCTTTTCATTTTCATACTTTTAAGTTGGCCATGATTTCTAAAAATCCTTTCTTTGTATTGGTCTTAAGTAATATTCAAATTTTCTTAGATACTGAATGTGTTATTTTTCCTTAATTGTTGTAACAACTAAGTTATAAATTCCTTTATACGTTTTAAACATCAAAATTAAAAGAAATAAACATTTGAAATATATCAGTCTGTGTGTAATGAATGAATATAACATGATGATATTCTAATTATATGACCAGCATCTGTACATTGCAATATGAGGAAAAAGTAACAGGCAAAATATTTTAACCTAATATAACTAGAAAAAGTGAGAGATTGGACAGTCATTTCAATAATGAAAAGTGTTTTTTATTGTGCCATTGTTTTGAACAAAAAGTGCATAATGAGCTATGCCTGTATGAATAAAAAAAATGTGTGTTTTGAGTAGGCTAGTGGTTCCCAAATTTTTTTGCCAGCTCCCCTTTTGTAGAGAAAAATATTTTCATGGACCCAACCCCTCAATTTACATTATTTGCATGTTTTAACAAATGGTACTGTATTTCTGTGATCAAAGCTGAATATTCATCATCATTCCTCCTGTCTTCAGTGTTACATGATCCTTCAGAAATCATTGTAATATCATTGTATATTGTAATATTATTGCCAATGTTGTAGACATTTGTACTGCTCAATTTTTTTTCAGGAAATAATTTTTTCACAATACTCTTAAGAATATTTGAAATTGTTCTTTGTGTCAGAGCGCTGGAGTTCATCAGAAATAGAAAGTTAATTGAAGATTCTAAGACTTCAAATATGTGTGTTTTTTTTTTTTTTTTTTTTTTGGCTGTTATTGGTGTTTTGGTTACACAATAAATGGAATTTAATTTCCACTTAAATTAATAGTTACCTATTGTAATTAATGGCTGGCATGCTTACCCACAGAAAGAAAAGTCAATAAACATTATTTGACACTATTATTCAATATATAGATTTTACTAGTATCAGTAAAATCTGTATCCCATTCACTGAAAGGAAAACTATATGACAAAGCAAGGAGAATTTTACCATTTAAATTCAGTAATTTTTCTTAATTTACAATGCATAAAAACAGCATAATATGAGTATGCAATTAAATGTAATGGTAGCCAATGTTATTAAAATACATTACAATAAATACAAATATTGTTTAAAAATCACAGATAATTTGTTATTTGTCACATGTAGAAGACCATTTTTCCACCTGGCTACCACAACAAGTATATTTCAAACCTGTGGGAAGCAGTGCATCATTCATTTTTATTTCTACATGGCTCTCTGCAATATCACTCTAATTATTCATTCATGCCAGCTAGTGGTCTGTTATTTATACAACCACAACTGCTACAACTGATGACGGAGCGCTTAAGCGGGTACTGCGAATCATGATGAGGTCATTAAAATGTCAGGTTAATATTTTGTGTTCAGTTATTTACTTATCATACAAGTGGCAGCATGATAAGCGGGATAATTACGCAGTGTAGTCTTTATCACCCTGTAGAGGTTTCTTTTGCAAAATAATATGCTGACTGTACACTATCCTTAGTTTGGGAACCACTGGAATAAGTGATTTGTTCTCTAAGTTTGGTCTGCTATGATGCTCTGTGTTTGATTACTAACGCCTGTATAGTACAGTATTGCACACAGAACAAGAATGTTCAGCCTCGACTCTTTATTGTCATTTGTTTTTTCATTTGCAAAGTGTACCAAATTGAACAAAACAATATAAATGCAAAATTTGAATTCAAGGATAATATATAACGGTATAGCACAGTATAGCAAAATCCATATCATGGAACAACATAATGCCAGTAGTAACTTTCATACTGGTATAGCGCCCACCCCTGATCTCAGAAAACACTAATTTTCCCAGAATATACATTCATATACATTGTCATTTGTCCATGATTTCGAAACTGTTCATTCAATTCAGTTGTGCACCCCTCCCTTCCATAAAGTCTACTCTACTCTGGTCAGCTGGCCATAACTGTTTTGGCACAAAGAGGAGTGCTTTGAGCAAGTTAGTGAGCGCTACCATCTGTGTTTCCAAGTCCGCAGTTGTTTTGGTGTGACGGATTGTAGCGACAGCAACAGTTGTAGATGAAGTACAAAAATCAAGTACTTGAGTACAAGTACAGATACGTATAATAAAATATTACTTCAGTAAAAAAATACAATTTGTTGCTAAAATAAATTCTAAATAATATTATTCAAATTAATTAATTTGTAAATGAAAATTTAAATAATGTGCAAATGAAGAAATATAGCTTTATAATCTGCAAAATAATTTGATAATTGTTCCAGCAGTCTACATTTTTGCATGGCTTTTTTGCAGCAGCCTCTCCAATCATTTCACGGCACACATCTACAGTGATGTGACATTCAGCCAACTATGGTGACCCATACTCAGAATTCGTTCTCTGCATTTAACCCATCCAAAGCAGTGCACACACACAGCAGTGTACACACACACACACACACCTCGAGCAGTGGGCAGCCATTTATGCTGTGGCGCCTGGGGAGCAGTTGGGGGTTCAGTGCCTTGCTCAAGGGCACCTAAGTCGTGGTAATGCAGGCCCGAAACTCAAACCCACAATCCTAGGATTAGGAGTCAAACTTTCTAACCACTAGGCCACGACTTAAGAGGTAGCTGGCTTTCAAAGCGCATTTAGAATTTCCAGTCAGTGACACAACAGACCTTTTCTGCATCTGAAGCCCCTTTTTTTCTCTTTGTGGCTTTCCCACAAGCGACGGATGTTTGGTTTCTAGATGCCACTTTAGTTTTGAAGGCTTCAGTGCTTCGTTGGATAGCATTATCCCACATTCAACACACTGGGCTCTCGGCTCTGCCTCATCACCTCCATTTACAAATCCGTACTTAATGAAGTCAGGATTGTATTTGCGGCAAAATCTTGACTTTTGGGGCAGGTTGACGCAACTTTGGTTTAGTCTTTTTCGCTTTAAAAATTTCTCCATTAACTTTTGCTACATGCTACGTTGACTGAGTGTCTTCAGTTAGTTTTTTAACAAGTGCTAATAAGCAGAAGCATTACTGCCACTAGTGGTAGGATGGTATATTGTAACTGTCTCATGGATAACAGTGGCCATTCTGGTGTCTTCTAATGATAACTTGTTTGGTCCCACAGGTGAAAAACATAACATTTTGCAGCCCTCCAGGTGGCGCTCGAGGCCCAACCGTGGGCCACGGCCCTATGGTGCATAAGGACTTGCATTTACTGACCTAATAAACTCTTTAAGAATCAAGCACCAGGCCCACTCATCATACACTAGATTTAATTGTATCGCATGGAATCTATCTTAATGATAAATATATTGTACCTCAAAGTGATGATGTTAATGACCATTTCTTTGTATTATGCATGCTGTGTATCACTGATATTAACTATATGACTCAGCGTTACCGTCTGGGCAAAATTATTGTTCCAGCCACCAAAGACAGATTCGCAAATAACCTGCCTGATTTATCTCAACTGCTCTGTGTATCCAAAAATATACATGAACTAGACGAAATGACTGGCAACATTGGCACTATTTTATCTGATACATTAGTTGTTTTTGCCTCAATTGAATTGAAAAAGATTAGAGAAAAATGTACTGTGCCATGGTATAACAGTAATGCTCATTCAAGAAAGAAACTCGTAGTCTTGAGTAAAAATGGAGAAAAAACTTACTTGGTTACTAAGTAACCTCGGTTCCCCAGAGGTGAGCAGCCATGGCCGTTGAGTTCACGCAGCATTGTGATTTCAAACAATTTTCTAAATATTACTATTATGTCATGAAATGTAGTTTTAAAAGTATTTCAGGTGAGAATTTAGTTGTTTTAAACTCAAATGTACTGTTTATTTATAAAGACAGCGCCTATCTAAAAATGTGTTTTGGCGGGAGCTCATTTCTTACTGACAGGAGCAGTCAGTTTTGTTCAAAAAGATCCGGTTACATCCAATGATTCATTCGCCAACGGGTTATCACAAACTGCTTTGTTTTGAACTCTCTCACAACAGACACGGAAGAGAAGACAATGCTGAATAAAGTTGTAGTTTTTGCTATTTTTGGACCAAAATGTATTTTCGATGCTTCAAAAAATTCTAACTGACCCTCTGATGTCACATGGACTATTTTGATGATGTTTTTCTTACCTTTCTGGACATGGACAGTAGACCGTACACACAGCTTCAATGGAGGGACTGAAAGCTCTCAGACTAAATCTAAAACATCTTAAACTGTGTTCTGAAGATAAACGGAGGTCCCACTGGTTTGGAACGACATGAGGGTGAGTTATTAATTACTTAATTTTGATTATTGGGTGAACTAACCCTTTAAATATATTACCTTTAGTTGAATAAATACTTTGAATTGGGAATTTTTAAACATCGTGAGACAGGCAGCAGAGATCACTTACATTAAGTTTTCCCATTGATTGATCTTTTTTTTTTATTAATCAGTGCAAATAATTTGCCCCTTCTTGTCTTCAGAACGATATGCAAATGATATTCACTAATGTTTCACATTACATTTGCATGCGTAAAAACGTACCATAATTAAATTTCAGTACGGTTAAGAATGAACATTCTGTCTACTTGTCTATTTAATCCAAACAATATAACGTTACCGTTGATAAACAATATAAAAACAGACGTCACATAGGACATTATGGCAGCGGGGAATTTGAACATGCACAATTATTTTATTTATTATCTGTGTTAGTTAAATTTTTTTTTTTTTTACCTAAAACAGAGACGCTGATTGATGTGTCTGCATCTTCTGCACTGGAGCATTTCAGTGGGCTTAAACAGATCACTCTTTACAGCGGATTTAGTTTCCGAACAACTGACAATTTTGACTTAAATATGATTTTCAGTTACAATAATTAATCCAAAATTTCGACATTAATAACTTACTTTTAGCAACATCAGACGCACGCGCGCTCACAAGATCTCCCGGTTCTTACTTCTGTAGACTCGCACTAAACGGTTCATTTGAATCAGTGAGTGGTCGACTCCAGAACAGCTGCCATCGGATCATTCTAATTCGTAAACGAATCGTTTGGTGCGATTCGCGAACAGATTTAAAAGTTTATTTTGAAAAGACTCAGTTCGTTCATGATGAATCAGACACCGCTTCTGCGTGTCGAAGCACGTGATATATTATAGGGAGTAACGATATATTTTATGAAATGTAGTGAAGTAAAAAGTACGATCTTATGCTTTGAAATGTAGTGAAGTAAAAGTAAAAGTTACTCAAAATAAAACTACTCCAGTAAAGTACAGATACTTGAAAAATGTACTTAAGTACAGTAACGAAGTAAAGCTACTCCGTTACTGTCCACCACTGGAAACAAGCAATAATAGTACCTACTCTTAAACCTGGGAAAAACTCATCAGATCCTACTAGTTACAGGCCTATTGCCTTAACTTCTCATTTATGCAAAGTAATGGAAAGTATAATCACAGAAAGAATAACATACTTCTTAGAGAGTAAAGATTTATTATCTCCTTATCAGAGTGGATTCCGAAGGGGTCGGAATCAATGGACTCTGTATTATGTCTAGAGTCAGACATCAGAAAAGCACAAACTAACAAAGAAGTAGTAATAGCTGTCTTTTTTGATGTGAAAAAGGCATATGATATGCTCTGGAAAGAAGGATTATTAATAAAATTAAAGTCTTTGGGAATTGGAGGTAAAACATATAATTGGGTTCAAGATTTTTTATTAAACAGGAAAATACAAGTAAAAGTAGGTGAAGAATACTCCAGTGTGTATACAGTGGAGAATGGAACACCACAAGGTAGTGTATGTAGTCCGTTATTGTTTAATATAATGATTAGTGATATTTTCTTAAACAAAACATTGGAAAATCTTTATATGCAGATGATGGGGCTTTGTGGATTAGAGGTCGTAATATAACATATATTAATAAAAAAATGCAAGAAGCAATAGTTGAAGTTGAAAAGTGGGCTAATAAATGGGGGTTTAAATTATCTGTAGCAAAAACACAGGTCATTTGTTTTTCAAGGCGCCATAAAGTCACACCTCTATCTTTAAAATTATATGGGAATCCTCTGGAGCAAGTCAAATCGGTGTGGAAGGAAATGATAAGGTGGATATTCTGGCAAAACAAACTCTAGATCTACAAGTTCCATTAAAAATGGAAGCTAAA
Source organism: Carassius auratus (assembly GCF_003368295.1). Taxonomy (NCBI): domain Eukaryota; kingdom Metazoa; phylum Chordata; class Actinopteri; order Cypriniformes; family Cyprinidae; genus Carassius; species Carassius auratus. The sequence continues at coordinate 4,977,582 of NC_039246.1, read as the reverse complement.
GCATATATTAGGAAATATGCATACTCAGTATGGCAGATACATTGGGATGATACTGAATTAGGCAGACACTTACATAATATACAAAATCAAGTTGGTTCTGGGAGGAGGGAGAGCAGGAATCGTAGAGAAGAAAGTATTATAACTCGGATGAGAATAGGTCATACAGGACTTAATAGTACACTATATAAGATTGGAAAGCATCCAACTGGGGAATGCATATACTGTTGTCAACAAGAAACAGTTGAGCATGTACTTTTTCATTGTATGAAATATAATAATGAGAGACATCACCTTATTCAGTCACTTAAGATAGCAAAACATCATGACTTTACATTGCCAGGTTTATTAGGGAAAAAAGATAGCAAGTTGTATGATTATATTATTAAATTTTTGAAAGTAAGTAAATTATAGAAAAGAATATAATTTGTTTTGATTCTTTGTTTGTATATTTGTTTTGTATTATTTTCCAGTTTGTTTAATTTTTTTTATAAGCTATATACAAATAATATCCTTATCCATACTCCATTCCAGTCGGTGGCGGTAATGCACCAATAAGTTAGGTTGCCAACCGCCAATAAACACCAAAGAAGAAGTAGTAGTAGTAGGGGGCGCTAATGCGCCTTTGAGATGAGCTGCCAACCGCGATTAACCCTGAAAGAAGAAGAAGCTCACGCATCTGTGATTCGACTGAACAAAGGTGAGTGCTTTTATTCAAATGTTTAAAGTGTTTGGGAAAAAAAACCGCGCTTAACGTAAACAACGCTGATTACATTTGCAGCGTCCAATTCACATTCTGTCCATCTTGAGTATTCGAAAATATGATTATTAGGACCCAAAGTCTAATGTGTTGAAAAGTATGCCTAGTTTTCCGGCTGGTCTAAAATACACAGCGCAGATCGATGCATGCTGTAACAGTGCGGTGGACGAGGACTCGATTAGAACTACAAACACGAATAACATGAGTTTAAAAACTACAAACATGGCGGAGACCACCGGACAGAGAAAGGAGAAATGTCTAACCTGATTTATTATTTATTTTACCGATGTCCTTGCCATGTTTCTGTGCCTTGATCGTGGTAATATCTTGCTGTCTGTGGAGAGTCAGAGAGCTTTTCTGAATTGATCAAAAACATCGTAATTTGTGTTGTGAAGATAAAAACAAAGGTTCTACTGTTTGGAAAGACATGAGTGAGTAATTAAAGGGATACTCCACCCCGTGATTAAAAGTTTTGTCATTAATCTCCTACCCCCATGTCAATCCGAACCTGTAAAACCCCCTTCCTCAAATCTTGCCCTGGAGGTCCACTGCAGTGCTTAGCTCCAACCCTGATCAAAGTCACCTGTCTGGGATTCTCTAATGATCCCAAAGACACTGATTAGCATGCTCAGGTGTGTTTGATTAGGGTTAGAGCTAAACTCTGCAGGAAAGTGGATCTCGAGGTCCAGATTTGAGGATCCTGCTGTAAAAGGTCAGTTCCTCTTCAGAACACAGTTTAAGATATTTTGGATGAAAACCGGGAGGGTTGTGACTGTCTCATAGACTGCCAAATAAATAAGTGTCAAAGTCAAGAAAAGTATGAAAAACATCCTCAGAATAGTCCATCTGCCATCAGTGGTTCAATCTGAAGTTTATGAAGCAACTAGAATACTTTTTGTACATGAAGAAAACAAAACCCAGACAGCAAGCAGTTTCGACAAAGGTCTGGCCCACATGGATTTCATGCGGGCCAGAGGTGGGCCGAATCTGGGCCAACACTATGTTGCTGTCTGGGAGTAACAACTTTATTAAACAATTTGTCTTCTGTGTTTGTTTTGTTAAAATTAAAGCATAAATTCACATAAAAAAACGTATCCTTGTGGCATGACTGACACAGAAGAGTGTAAGCTGACTGTATTGAGCTCAGATTCTCACAACACAGGAGACAAATTGTTGAATAAAGTCATTATTTTAGTTTTCTTTGTGTATTTAGTGCTGGGACAATTGATACTCAGTTTTGGGATGTAGAGCTTCAAAGTTTTTGCTTTCTATTTAGAAAAAAATGTACGGAGACAAGTTTATTTAAAACATGAAACTGGCAGAGACCCTGAAGTATTCTAAATGTACGATATCAAATTATACTCAGATTTGTGATTTCTGGAATGGATCAAATGCAGATTTCTAAAACCTAGAATTATAAGGTAATATCTTGCAAAAAATTAATCGAAGCATTTGTTTAAGAAAAACAAACAGTTTAGTTATAATTTGTTTTAAAACATAAAATTAGTGTTTTAACAATGTGTTGACATGCATGAGAAAGTTATATTTAATGGTTTTTATGACATTTAATATTTTAGAAAAAAAAAATTTCTTCATGTTAAGCATAAAAATTTTTAAGAATAAAAATGTTTAATATTTTATCCAGAGCAGATGTTAAATTATGTCAGGAATATGCTGGGTAATTTAACACTTTATAATAGGAAACAATAAAATTAAAGTTTCCTTTTGTTTAGACCGAAAGCAGATTCTGTAATACATTTATCAGGACTTTATTCCACAGAACGTGGGACAGGTAAAATGTATTTCTCTCTAGACATCAGTATGGCTGAAATAACATGCTAACGTTAATTGTTTTAACTAAGACCCAATCAGTTCAATTGTTGACTTTTTGACTTAAGGCTTAATATTGTAAAATGTAAGCCTTTTTAAGACAAAAAAACTGCAAGAAAACAGACAATGCTTCAGCAAAAGTGTTTAACAAATTGATCTACCCAAGTCAGTTTTTATGATCAATGAGTGTTTTATATTATTGGTTAATATGTGAATCCATTGACCAAGCTATAAATGACACGAGTTGTGATCTCATCAGGACAAATGAATTTAGATGAGATTATATTAGATTAGACATTGTATTGATCCCAGAATAATTCCGCTCTTGAATGTCACAGACTTCCGAAGCTTTGTTTGGTCGCATGCTTCTCTGCTCCGCGGTGATTTGTCAGAAATGGTGGAGAAAACAAGTCCGACCACCAGATGTGTTAAACAGTGTTAAAAGCTTTGAGTAATGAACCGTTTTCCGGCACAATTTCATGAATGCCTCACGTTTCAAAAAGCCTTGGTTTCCCATCACTCCTAATAATTATAAAAGCCGTCATTACAAGACTTTTTGTATACCGTGGGATAAGGATATATATACCTTTTGTATATCCTTGGCAATATATATAGGTCGACCACTATTGGGGATTATTTTCTCCTTAAAACTGTAGTTTCCCAAAGGCAGTGTTGTGCGATTGGATTGACGGTTTCCAGCCTAAAAGCTCACAAAAAAAAACACCCATAACTTATATTTCAAAATAACGTGATGGAATATATAAATTAAGATTGAAAAGGGACACTTTTAACTCCTTAAACAAAATGTTGACAAAATAATATATATAAAACATTAGACACATTTCCCAGGTAAGCAGGGCACATTGGGGAAAATAGCCCAACGTTACATAGAATTAGGCTACTAATCATTCGCTGACTGTGCTAATTTAAATAAAGCGGTTCTTTTGTGTTTGTTACGCAAGTTCAGTGACGCAAGTAGACTATTCTCTCTGGCCAATCCGGGAACAGCCGAGTTTACACGTCATATTTTGGTAACAGTACGGTTCATTTATAAGCTTAACCAAGGTGGCACTAAAAAAAGTACAACCGTAACCGAAAAGTGAACCGTACCATGCAGTGGAAAAGCGCCATTATTGGATCAGGAGGCCTTGGCTCAAGGCTGGCTGGTGTGTGACTGAGTGTAGGCGTTCAAGCTATTTCAAAGGGATAGTTAACCCGAAAATGAAAATTTTATGTTTATCTGTTTACCCCCAGGGCATACAAGATGTAGCTGACTTTGTTTCTTCAGTTGAACACAAACTGAGATTTTTAACTCAAACCATTGCATAGGGCTGTGATGGTGACCGTGATAACTAGGGAAGTCAACGATTAATCAATGATTGATTAATTGTAGATAAGAGATGCAATCGCTTAAATCTGGTCTGTTATCCAATTTATTGTTCAGCTGTGCGCGGTTCATGTGCACTCAACACGTGCAAGAGGCTGTGAGTGATGGGGACGGTAAATAAATGCATTATTCATTCACAATGTACAAATTATGGCTGCACGATATTGGGAAAAAAATGACATTGCGATATTTAATTTTTCTTTGATCATATATTGCGATATGAAATCTAATCAATTTTTTCTTACAAACAAAAATGGGGTGAGCACACTTACATTCTCATTTTAAATTATTTAAACATCGACACTATCATGTCAATTGATTAATATGTGCGAGGGAGAGAGAGCAAGACAGCGCTCGTGTTGTTTGAAGACAGTGAGAGTTGCGGCCGGGGCTCGCTCTCTCTCTATCTCGCGCGCTCTGGCTCACTAGCTCGCTCTCTCTCGCGTGCTCGCTCTCTCCCTCTCTCATGCTCTCTCTCTCTTGTGCTCTCTCTCTTGCGCGCTCTAGCTCGCTCTCTCTCTCACTCGCTCTTTCTCTCTCTCTCGGAGACTTAAGTCTCTGCAGTGCAAAAGTGGGCGTTTATCACCTTGTGGGTGTTTTCAAACTGCTCAGTGTTTCTAAATCATGCAAATCTAAATGACCCCCCTTACCCAACCCCACCCCTAAACCTAACCTCACACTATGATGTCAACCAATCAGTTATCATGGTGTAAAAACAACCTGATTTGGTAACTCCCATTACTTTCCTGCAGAGACCTATTCGGTTGTTAAGTGATGACATAAGAAGCGCTGTTTCGGGTCCAAGTCTCAACTCGCTTCACTTGAGAATACGACCTCAGCAGCCGTTTATGAGCACTGTTTATTCATATTAATAATTTAAGCTAAACGCTTTCAAACTTACGATATACACTACAGTCTCCGTGCTCACAGCGTCCCAAACACAAATAATTTTTATATTTTTTTTATATTTATATTTTCATTGTCTGGCATTCTGGGACTTCGGTATGGAGGTAAAGTTTAAGATTCAAACTTTTTCGCTAGTATTCTATCACATTGTGAGTTTAGTTAGCACCTTTTGTTGTTTTCTTGTGGTAACTGATAGAGCGTTTGGACACGGAAGCGCTGCTACGTGACGTCAGACTTAACAAGCGAATACAGTGACTACATTGACATCCGGGAAAGCAACACTCTTGTTATAGTTAGACATTGCTTGACGATCATGACATAAATATTAGAAATACAGGGCATTTTTGCCTCATATCTTGAATTATATTGTAACTTGATAGCCTTCATCCGACACTGAAAAAGTATGAAGCTGTCCAGTGCGTCAGAGTGTAATTTAATATCACGAGTTATGATTAAACTTAATGTTACATGTTGGTGTTGAGATAATAGTACCCTTTTTCCATTTCTCCTTAAAGGCCATGTTGCAGGTTAACCACCACTTTCTATTAATGGTTACATAAATCACTCAAGATATGTATATCATTTTTAAAATGTCTCAAAAATGGGCTTAAAGACCTATTTTTTAAGTTTTTGGTATTAACGTTTTTTTTTACGCAACTTTGTGATGACGTCATGTTGGGGAGAGGTCGAGGAAAGGTAGCCTCAGCCTAGTATGTTGCCGCGTTCCAGGCAACCCGTAACCAGTGTTTTTCCAACCTTAAACCCGTGAAAGTGCACTGGAACGGCAATCAAACTCGTGACTTCCCACCCGTGAACTTGTGTCTCGTACTAGATCGATGTACTCCGAGTTCCAAGGTCACACAGCACGCGAAACAACGATGACAGCCCCTACGAATAATACTGCCTGCGGATGCAGTGTTTATGCAAGTGGTACACGTTGAAAAAACTATTTTAGTTCAATGCAACATTGCAATAAAATAAATAATCTAGTTACAATTCCTTGCGCTCAGAAAGTTTGGCGTAACTTGCCTGGAATGGTACATAGTCTTTAGTAGTGATATGAAATAGTGATTACGAGCTCAAAAACCTGCCTGGAACGCAGCATCAGAACTATAGCGACTGACTGGGATGAGGAAGAGGTGGCGAGAGCAAACATGTATGATGGCCCACAGCCGTGTAAATTCGATTGAGCCAGCCGTGAGAGGGCAAATGAGGAATTGCCAAGAACTGATGAAGCCTATGCATGGTCCGAGGAGAATGAGTGGAGAGTTGGTGAAGTGTCCTGGTGAGTTGCTATCATTTAGCATCGCAGCAAGCACTGGAGCTAGTTTACGAGCAGCAGTGCACAATAACGACACACACACACATATATATATATATATATCTATACATATATATAGATATATATATATCGCAGGCGGCGATTGGTAGACTACATTTACGTTACGTTATAGCCGCGGATATGAGACCTTACTATTTACCATTCATTCTATCATCACCATCATCATAGCTTACAGGGAATCCAAATTGCACCCAAACACCAGACCTGTTGGTTATTGGAGGATCTTCTATTTCTGGTCTGTTAAATGCATTAGACATTTTGCAACGAGCCTTCAGCGCGTGCTGAGTGAGCGAGCGCCTTAGGGGCCGTTCACATATCGCGCATAAAAACGCGTGGAAAACGCTAGGCGCGTCTTTCTCCTCCTTTCCAAAGCGTTCGGGCAGAAGCGCCCCTGAGGCGTTTGCCTTTGCTAAGCAACAATGACGCGGAAATTTCAGCAAAGGATAAATGGATTTGCAGCTCTAAAAATCGCTTGCAGTAGGCTAGCTCTGCTACTAAATTTATTTCAAAATTGCAATCCATATACAACTATGATCAGCTGTTCCTTCATCTTGGATGAGCTTTCAACATTGTCACGGGAAAGGATGAAGCTGATTGGTTAGTTCGTCACATGACCCGCGGTGCGCTTGCGCAATTCTGAAAAGTTGAGATGTTTTTACATTTTGCTGTATATAAAACGTACCGAACCAAACCGTGACATCAGTGTATCGTATTGAACCGAACCGTGAATTTTGTGAACCGTTACACCCCTAATCTATATATATCTATGTATTTATCTATTTATCTATAATCTGAATACTCTCATCTACTACTCGTCTCTCTAGTCACTCTCAATGCGGCTTTGGTAAATTCTCTCCCCAATGTGACGTGATGCAATGCATTGTGGGGGAAAGGAGACCGTTGCAAGATATACCTACTTTTTCGTATTATTTTCCGTTTTGTTATACCCAACAACATAAAATACAATGGATAACAGTTTAAATGTGTATAACCAACAAGCAAATTGCACAAATTAGTTAAAAAATTAACCTTGCAACACGGCCTTTGAATAGTCTGTCCATCGTTCCAGGCCAAATGTCTTCTGTTTAAAAGGCCAAATGTCTTCTGTTTTCATGTTTAAAATCACAAGAAAATTGCCACACAAGCATCAGTTACAACGCAGCTACCATCATCACCTCATGCTGCTCGAGATTCTGGCACCGCTTTAAAATGCGCATGTTAATTTTCCAGACTCCCGAGGTGTAATTGATCATTGAATTAAGTCAAATTTTATTTAGTTTCCACACAAAAAGTATTCTTGTAGCTTTGTAAAATAACGGTTGAACCCCTGATGTCATATGGATTATTTTACCAGTCTTCTCATGTTTGTGGACATTGATCATGTAAGGACTCTTGCTGTATATGGGAGGGTCAGAGAGCTCTCAGAATGCATTGTAAAAAAATAATTGTATTTGTTTTCTGAAGATGAACGGGGGTCTTGCAGGTTTTGAATGGTGAGTAATTAATGACATAATGTTCATTTTGGGGTGAACTAACCCTTTAAAGGAAAACTTCACTTTTTTTGAAAACAGGCTCATTTTTCAACTTCCCTAGAGATAAACAGTTGAGTTTTACAGTTTTCGAATCCATTCAGCCGATCTCAGAGTCTGCCGGTAGCACGCTTAGCTTAGCATAGATCATTGAATGTGATTAGACTGTTAGCCTTTCGCTCAATTTTTTTCCTTGACTCTTCTGTAGTTACATAGTGTAAAGACTGATGGAAATGAAAAGTTGTGATATTTCTAGGCAGATATGGCTAGGAACTATACGCTCAATCCAGCGTAATAATCAAGGAACTTGCAGGCGCAGTGATATGACGCAGCACCTGAAAATAGTCTGGTGCTGCTGCGTAATATTGTGCCTGCTGCACCCATTGTATGGCATCAAGTTCCTTGATTATTACACTGGAATGGTTTTGAAAACGATAAAACTCAACTATTTAAGTAAAAATTTGGAAAGTGGAAAATTTGGACAGTGTTCCTTTGACTGGAAAATTCATAAATGCTTTGTAGTTAATAGGCAATTGAGAAGCACTCCACACTTCTTTATATAAAATCTATGATGTTCATAACTTAATGAATCTGTGATTTAATATTTTACAGATCCTTGTAACACACTATTATAAAGATGGCATTTATTAAAGAGGATAGTGAAGACATGAAGATTGAAGAAACATTCAGAGTCAAACATGAAGATACTGAGGAACAAACAAAGATGGAGTTTATTAAAGAGGAGAGTGAAGACATGAAGATTGAAGAAACATTCAGTCTCAATCATGAAGATAATGAGGAACAAACGAAGATGGAGTTTATTAAAGAGGAGAGTGAAGACATAAAGATTGAAGAAACATTTAGAGTCAAACATGAAGAAACTGGGGAACAAACAGGTTGGTTTTTATTCTCAAAGCTTAACTTGTTCATTTGGTTGGGTTTTAAATCTCCAGCTCTATAGAAAGGATTTTAAAGAATGTCATGTGAGTTTTGAAATTAAAAATGTTGAATTTAAAATGGAGTGGATAGCATTTTTTGGGGGTGGCCACCTTCAGCGAGGCAAAATAAGGAACACTGGGTCTTCAACACAAAAGCATCATAAACAAAACTGAATATATATAAAAAAAAACATAGAAGAAAGGTACTCACAAATAAACTTATGTCTGATACATCCAAGATCTCTACATGCAGGTATGTAGATCATAGGGGTGGCACGGTTCAACTTTTCATGGTTTGGTTTATTTCACGGTTTGAGTCACAGTTTCAGTATGGTTTGGTATGTGCTATGTTTATGGAGAAACTATACTTAAAAAATAAATCTAACTATAGCCCCTTTCACACAGTAATACCAGTAAATTGGCGTAAAATTATCAAAATGACTTGACCGGTAAATTCAAAAATGCACTGTTCACACAGTCAACAACATTCCGTCTTTTTTCCGGAAGAGCACCATTCACACATCCATTCCAAAATATCGGTAAATTCTGTGACGTCACTAGCCTCTAAACAGCTGCGCTTGTGTTTGTAAACATGAAGGTGTTACATGCGGTCAAAATTTTTGTTGATGTTATATTTTTGTTTCAAACTTTAGCATTCATGCAACTGCTTTTGTTACAGAGACTACAAACCAAAATACTAAACTTCTTTTATTTTATTTTATGATCGCTCTGGCAACTCTATGTCCCAAAAAGCATGCTTTATCTTGCACTCTCCGCACAAAATATTGGATATAGCGCACATTTATCTGGGTTTAACGTTAAAACATTGTTACATGCTTGAACTGTTTTATATCTTTAGATTTTATTTGAGACAATTCGTGATGATTTGAGAAAGCTGATCAAACATAGGCTGTGATCAGCTCACTCTCTGTGCTGGCCGCTTGGTATTACTTCAAAAACAATTTTTGTGATGGTCGTTTATTTTTTAGATATTTAAGACGCAATTTTTTCAGTTTATTGATGATCTGACTCTTGTGAATGCATTGCTCTCGGAGACAGTTAACAGTTTATTTTATCATACGTTACTGCATTACTGACAGTTCCTCTCGGATGATGACAAATTTCTTCATCCGCCCGTATAAGGATAAGCACTTTAATTTCACTGTCGGTCCAGTTGGATTACATTTTCTTTTATTTTCGTAAACACTGAAAAGTGCTTGAATGCGTCACATTGTTATGATTTGCCTGGAGTAGACGTCTTACGTCACCGCGTTCTGAACTCGTACGTGCTCATACCGGTAATTTTCCTTCTGTATTCACACACGGCAGAATTCCGGCAATTTACTGGTAATGTTACAACTTCTCATACTGGCAAATTGCCGGAATGAATTTACCTGTAATTTTCAAAAGATCCCATTCACACATGATCTCTTTACAGCAATTTACCGGTAATTTTCCAGAAAAGTCTGTATGTGTGAAAGGGCTTTATGAGTAACAGCACAAATAAATACAATAGAGTAAAGATAATCTGATTGAACATTAATTTCACCAGATTTAGAGACTAAAGACAGAAACTCCTCAAAACAAGCAGCAGTTGGAATTGGCTGCATTAAAGGCTGGGGAAAAGCATTTCAAAGCAGAAGACCAAGAGTCTGCTGATGTCTACGGGTCGCAGACTCACTGCTCTGATTGCATGCGAGGGATCTGCAACTAAATATTAGCTTTTAATCTTTTACATCCGCCTTAAATTCAACTGTTTCAATACTTATCCTCACATCAAATAGTGGGATGAGCTTTTAAAATTGCTGTCCTTTTTATTTGGTGAAACATGTATGTGTTGAAAGACTTAATAATAAAATGTGACATTCTGTAGTTTTGTTGCATATTCATCTTTTAATCATATTTGGAAATGTATTGACTCCACAGCAGAGAAAGCTATTTTGTCTTTACTGTTCCAATACTTGTTGATGGCACTGTATAACACCAATGGCCGATATAAAGCCAATATAATTTAAATGTTTAATATTTAAGAAATAAAAAAAAATGGATTAAACCATTAAATGTGTAAAATAAACATGCTTATACTTAATGATAAACATTGTAACCAACAGGACCCTTAGTATTCTGGGAAGTTTGTGTGCATTGGAAATCATATTTTTTCAAATAAGGCCAAGATAACACAAGATAACACTTGTATACAGCACACAGTGAAAATGACAGTGAGTAAAAGCATTTCAAGTTGGTCAATCTTGTGTCTCTATTGAAGCTGAACTCTCCTCCTGCATTGTTCACACGGGGCGACCAGAGAATACGTGATCACGCAGGATACAAATGCAAAGCTTTTAATGTGACTTAAACTTTAAAAGTACATCACAGTAGAAACAACACAAGTTCTTCAACATGGAAAGCAATAGAAATCATATTTCATAATGTACGCTTTGCAGGGCTGTGGGACACAGGCCAGAAAGGCTATCCTACAATTAGTTAATTCGTTCCTACGACTTATTTTGTGGCAACTGTCCATTATTCATTTAATTTTGTTCCCTAAATAACCCATGATTTAACTGAAATAAGGTTACAAATATTAATAAATAAAAAAAAATTCATAATTTATGAGTTTCAATTTCCCTTCTCATGTTTACCACAGTAAGAGATGCAAAAACAGTGATTTAAAAGTGAAAGATAATAAAATAAACCTGTGAAATTAGAGGTTGAGACTGTGAAGATTTAGGTTAATAAACAATGCCTAAATGTTATTGAATTTGTGGAAATTCGTGACCAACCGGCAAACCAGAACAAAGCCACATACCGTAATTCCTCAAATAAAAGCAGGGGCCTTTATTTACCTGAACTGCAAAAGGTAACAGGCTTTTATTTGAAGCAGGCTTTCATTAGAGACGGGCCTTTATTTCTAATTCCATCTGTTTCATTAGTAGTTGTTTTAAATAACCCATTTTAAATTAAAAGCGATAGCGTTCCAGTGGACAGAGATCATAACACTAGCACAGAATCAGTTCAGAATCAATCACCAAAAGAATCAGTTCGGTTCAGGCACTCTGTGTGTCAGTCTGCTTCACGCTGAATCACGCATGCGCAGTATCATCAGCTCCTCGGTTCTCGAATCGGACGCGTCCAACAGAAACGCTTCTCAGTTCAGTGTACTGGTGATCCGAAAACTGATGCAACCAGTTCTTGACTCGAGAATGAGAAACCTTCCGGCAGTGGGCGTGTACGTTCGTTATCTGGCTCTGCTGCACATATTTTCCCCCGGCCTTTAAGACCGCCCTTTATTTATCCACGCCCCGGCCCACTATAAGAGGCCCGGTGTTTATTTGAGTACCAGTTTTTTATTTGAGGAATTAAATGAAGTCTATGAAGGGCATCCAGAGGCATGGTCACGATCTAACATTTTCCAGTTAACATATTATTCCTCTAATAGACAAAGCTTTTATACTACACTTGTCATAATCAGAGTTTACAATTTGTAAATAAATAAATCGCTGGATTCAGAACAGCATTTAATAGTAGCTGTTACCGACACTGACGACACGTTTTCCCGGAGCATTCAATGATGTCACTAAACAGTTCAAGCTTCATTCACAATTTTCTGCATGGACCTAACTAGGGAACAGGTTCTCAAGCCCTGGGACTAAATGGGATGATTTAAGGAAAATGTATAGCCAATATAAGTAATAGAGCTAACGTAAAATTCATTTTTCATATTTAAAAAAATTTAATTGTAATAATTAAGATAATGGATTTAAAACCGAAGTGTGGTACCACTCCATAAAAGTTCACAGAAAGAAAAGGATGACAACGTGCATTTTTTTTTTTTTTTTTTGCTTTATTTTACAAGAGCACACATCTTCTGTTTTATTTGTGAGTGTATAAATGAAAGTAAACACTTTTGGGGAAAAAGGTCCTTTTTTTTTGTCGCGCCAGAGCCTGGGGCACACGTATTCCAGCAATTCAAACTTGCATCGCAGTCTGTTAATAAAATAATCAATGAAACCTTTAAAAGTTAAAACTAGTAATAGACCGTGGTATACCAGTTCACTCAGCTGATATGCCAAGTACATTTTTGCTCATATGAAAGGGCCTCGTACAAACCTAGTTTACATTATAAATAACAGCTTAACATTCAAATAAATAGCGAATATATGGAAATATTTGGATTTGTGCCGAATGAGACATAAACAATAATTAAATCTAGCCAAAGCTGCGCTCGCTCATTCTCATATGCATGCACGCATGCGCTGTCATGATCTAATGCACTGTATGCAGGATTTTTAAAAACAAATAGGCCTACTGGAACGCAAAAATTAAAAATCTTACATTTTACAGAACAGAATGCAGCAGGTTCAAAATTAAGTACTGGTCATAATATTCACATAAAATGATTTAATGTGAGCAACAGTGTGTTTTGATGCATCCGCGCCGAAGGAATCCATTCACTTACTGCGCAGCACAGCCACACATGCGCCACTGTTACGTTTGGAGTAATTTTGACATCCCTGATATAAATGCATATTTGCTGAATGCTGAGGGCAAACGAGAAAGTATTATAATGTTTGCCTTTCTAATGCTATAATATAAAAAATAAAAGTCCCACTACAAACGCATCGGCCAAACAGAAAAACTTATCAGCTTATGCTAATAATTACAAAATGGAAAATATCGTCCGACCACTATTTAACACCTTTAATAGCTTAGTGTGCATAAAATCTATATGCTGTTGGTTTTGATGTTTGTTTTTTGTGCCAATAAAATGGTGTTAATCTGGATGTCTTTTTTTGCATTAGACCTGATGACACGGAAAGAGGGGAGTCAAGAATTCGTTGAAAAGGAAGATAATATTCAACATGAGAAATATCATTTCATGACTGGAGAAAAATCATTTAGTAACTCACCTACAGAAAAGACTCAAAAAAGAGCTCAAAAGACAGTAGATATAAGTTATTTCACCTGCCAACAGTGTGGGATAAGATTCGCCAGAAAAGATCATCTTGAAGTCCACATGAGAGTTCATACTGGAGAGAAACCTTTCACCTGCCAACAATGTGGAAAGAGTTTCACTCACAAAAAAAACCTTAGACGCCACATGAGAAGTCATACTGGAGAGAAACCTTTCACCTGCCAACAATGTGGAAAGAGTTTCACTCACAAAGGAAACCATGGAAAACACATGAGAGTTCATACTGGAGAGAAGCCTTTCACCTGCCAACAGTGTGGAAAGAGCTTCATTCAAAAATCAAACCTTATAGACCACATGAGAATTCATACTGGAGAGAAACCTTACACATGCCAACAATGTGGAAAGAGTTATACACAAAAACGAACCCTCGTTTTACACATGAGAATTCACACGGGAGAAAAACCTTTCTCCTGCAAACTGTGTGGAAAGAGCTTCATTCAAAAACCAAACCTTAGAGACCACATGAGAATTCACACTGGAGAGAAACCTTACACATGCCAACAATGTGGAAAGAGTTTCACTCACAAAGGAAACCATGAAAAACACACGAGAATTCATACTGGAGAGAAACCTTACACATGCCAACAATGTGGAAGGAGTTTTACACAAAAAGGAACCCTCGTTAACCACATGAAAATTCACACGAGAGAGCAACCTTTCTCCTGCAAACTGTGTGGAAAGAGTTTCAATCAAATACGAGCCCTCCTTAACCACATGAGAATTCACACTGGAGAGAACCCATGAGTTTTGAAAATAAAGTAGCTTTATTTATTACAGCAGGTCACACATTCCTGCATGTTCTAATTTTGTGTGTCCCCCAAAAAAGTTTTACATGCATCTAAGGTAGGGGTGGTAATTATGAGCTAAAATTCTTATCACAATATTTAACACTGTCCAGGTGATATCATTATTACAAGTGCTGGTCATATATATGTCATACATATGTGTGACGCTTCTGACGCTGTCTGTTGTTCAAGAGTGGCTTGACACAAGGAATGCGAAGCTGAAACCCATGTCTTACATACGTCTGTGTGTAGTGGTTCTTGAAGCACTGACTCCAGCTGTGGTCCACTCTGTGTGAATCTCCCCCAAATTTTTGAATGGGTTTTGTTTCACAATCCTCTCCAGGATGCGGTTATCCCTATTGCTTGTACACTTTTTTTCTACCACATCTTTTCCTTCCCTTCACCTCTCTATTAATGTGCTTGGACACAGAGGTCTGTGAACAGCCAGCCTCTTTTGCAATGACCTTTTGTGTCTTGCCCTCCCTTGTGCAAGGTGTCAATTGTCGTCTTTTGGACAACTGTCAAGTCAGCAGTCTTCTCCATGATTGTTTAGCCTAGAGAACTAGACTGAGAGACCATTTAAAGGCTTTGCACATGTTAGGAGTTAATTAACTGATTAGAGTGTGGCACCAGGTGTATTCAATATTGAACCTTTTCACAATATTCAAATTTTCTGAGACACTGAATTTGGGATTTTCCTTAGTTGTCAGTTATAAACATCAAAATTAAAAGAAATAAACATTTGACATATCAGCCTGTGTGTAATGAATGAATATAATATACAAGTTTAACTTTTTGAATGGAATCAGTTAAATCTTTTTGATGATATTCTTATTATATGACCAGCACCTGTACATGGGGTGTGTGATATGGCGATTTTTGAATGTGGATAAAAATGTCTCCTCAATCTGCTTTTGAAGAAATAGCATAGTTTTATGCTGCAGCGCACATTCTATCAGCTGCAGTCCTGGTACCTCCATCATATACTGTAAAACACCACATGCATTCACAGCAGTGTTAACTCGGTGCTAGAGTTACTCTCACAGGAGTTAATCTCATTTTTTGCATGTGCTTTTAAATGCTTCATTCACACACTGGTCTGACCTCTGCCTTTTCTGAGCACTGTATACTCCCGGAGTGCGTGCATTAAAGCCTGTCAAACAGTGCCTGATTATTGATATTGATATGAACTAAGTTATCTTTTGCACTAATATTGTCGAAACACAAGAGGTTTACATGTAAAGTTAATGGTTTAGAGAAAAACATATACGTGCCTGCATATTAGATGCATGCAGGTCTTAAAGGAACAGTAGACCTATTAAAGATGTAGTCAACTGTCATTAGGGATAGTTCACCCTAAAATTAAATTTTTGTCATTATTTATTGAGTAATGTTTCACAAACCTGTTATATTTTAACATTCACATTGATAAAACAAATGATGCATTAAGACTTGCGTTTACTAATAAGCTATTGAGCAAATGTCCCCGGGCCCACTCATCATTTTAATCATACACTAGATTTAATTATATCTCATGGAATCGATCTTACTGATATAGATATTGTACCTCAAAGTGATTATGTTAATGACCATTTTCCTGTATCGTGCATGCTGCTTATCATTGATATTAACTATATGGTTCAGCATTACCATCTGGGCAGGACTATTGTTCCAGCCTCAAAAGACAGATTCAAATACTGCCTGATTTATGTCAAATGCTCTGTGAACCCTAAATTACACAAACTAAACAAAATGACTGGCAACATGGGCACTATCTATAGCCTCCATCAAATTGAAAAAGGTTAGAGAAAAATGTACTGTGCCATGGTATAACAGTAATACTCACTCTCTCAAGAAAGAAACTGGTAGTCTTGAGCGCAAATGGAGAAAAAACAGTTTTTAGAATTGTGTGGAAAAACAGCATGTCCAGCTATAGACAGGCTCTAAAAACTTTTATCCACAAACTCATTGAAAATAACCAAAACAATCCAAGGTTTTTATTTAGCACAGTGGCTAAATTAACAAATAACCAGATTCCACCTGATTTAAATATTGTCAACATTAAATAGTAAAGACTTTATGAATTTCTTCACTGATAAAATAGATAACGTTAGAAATACAATAGCAATAACATTGTAGGGCTGTCAACGAATATTATATATTTGAATATATATTCGAATAGTTTAAAAAACTATAACTAATTTCGAAGGTGAAAATTAATATTCGAATAAAAAAAATTGGGGAAAAAATGCCCGCGGTAGTAGAGGCGTGGTTGGTCTGCTTTGCGAGTGGGCTCGTTAGCTGCGAGGGACAGGTCACGAGTCTCCCTGTCTGGCACAGCGTCACTAGACTCACTACTGAAAGTTGACGCATCTTGCAGGAAGATGGCAGAACGTGCAGAGCCCAACTCGACCGCAGCAGAGAAGGCGATTTTAACCCCCCAAAATCTAAAAAGCCATGTCTGGAAGTACTTTGGATTTTGGTCGGTAGGAGGTAAAATTATTGAGCCGCGAGAAAGAGTTGTATGCAAGTTATGTAAAACACAGTTAGCATACAATTCGACCACTAGAAACATGAGGTCACATCTCGAAAATGTCTCATGTCTCGTTCATTTCTAAGGACATGAGACCGATCAGTGTCGTTGATGGGGAGGCTTCAAGCAATGGAACTGAGGTACCATATCCCTAGCCGTGGAACAGTCACCAATAGAATTGTAGAAGTCTATAACAGCACCTCAGACAAAATAAAGGAATCAATGAAAGACAAAGACGTGGCTCTTACCATGGATGGGTGGACATCCGTAGCGACAGTATCCTATGTTACAGCAACGGCCCGTTGGATAAATTATGAATGGGAAATGCTTAACAATGTGCTAAAAACAAAAGAGCTTAAAGGTCCTATGACATGAAAATTTCACTTTCTGAGGTTTTTTAAGTTTAATATGAGTACCCCTAGCCTGTATATGGTCCCCAAGTTTCTAGAAATTTGAATCGGTGGAAATTGAGATTTTCTATCTTTCTCTGCCTTTGAGAAAATGGAAGCTCAAACGGGCTGATCTTGAATCTCCTCGTTGTGACGTTGCAACAAGAATTGTTACCTCCCCTTTCTCTGCTTTGCCCGCCCAAATATTTTCATATAATTCAGTCAACACAGGCGTTTCAAACAGACTTTTATGATATGGATTCGACAGCACCGGCACAAACAGTGAGTAACAGTGTTCATTAATGCCTGATCTGTGATCAGTGATTTCTGATGTGTAGCTAATCATCCAAGTTCACACAGACTTTCTTTCTAAATCGTTTAATACTGTTTATGCATCAGTGAATCAAGCCAGTGACTAAACGATCAACTTCACGTTGTTTCTCTTAGTAGCATGAAACAAATCTGTTATTTAAATTGTGATTTAACTACAGAGAGCGATCAAAGAACTCTCGCTTTTTTCCGGAGCTGTTACACATCGCGAGTATATCTGCACACTTGCCCAAACTGCCGTTACAATGAATGATGCTGTTATGCTGCACAACGGAGCTCTTACTGTATTCATGTGTTTGCTGTTAGCTGTGGTGAAAGCATTTTGAGAGAAAACGTGTTGCAATAACGACGAGATCACTGCATCCACGCGATAAACAGACTCTGTCTACTCAATACTCATCACTGCAGCCTTTCATGTGATGGGGAAAAGATCGAAAAAATAATTATATAATCAACAAATCCACGATTCGTTAATCTCGACAGCTGTAATAGTAAAAAAAAAAAAAATATATATATATATATATGTACAGTATTGTTCAAAATAATAGCAGTACAATGTGACTAACCAGAATAATCAAGGTTTTTCGTATATTTTTTTATTGCTACGTGGCAAACAAGTTACCAGTAGGTTCAGTAGATTGTCAGAAAACAAACAAGACCCAGCATTCATGATATGCACGCTCTTAAGGCTGTGCAATTGGGCAATTAGTTGAATTAGTTGAAAGGGGTGTGTTCAAAAAAATAGCAGTGTGGCATTCAATCACTGAGGTCATCAATTTTGTGAAGAAACAGGTGTGAATCAGGTGGCCCCTATTTAAGGATGAAGCCAACACTTGTTGAACATGCATTTGAAAGCTGAGGAAAATGGGTCGTTCAAGACATTGTTCAGAAGAACAGCGTACTTTGATTAAAAAGTTGATTAGAGAGGGGAAAACCTATAAAGAGGTGCAAAAAATGATAGGCTGTTCAGCTAAAATGATCTCCAATGCCTTAAAATGGAGAGCAAAACCAGAGAGACGTGGAAGAAAACGGAAGACAACCATCAAAATGGATAGAAGAATAACCAGAATGGCAAAGGCTCAGCCAATGATCACCTCCAGGATGATCAAAGACAGTCTGGAGTTACCTGTAAGTACTGTGACAGTTAGAAGACGTCTGTGTGAAGCTAATCTATTTTCAAGAATCCCCCGCAAAGTCCCTCTGTTAAAAAAAAAGGCATGTGCAGAAGAGGTTACTATTTGCCAAAGAACACATCAACTGGCCTAAAGAGAAATGGAGGAACATTTTGTGGACTGATGAGAGTAAAATTGTTCTTTTTGGGTCCAAGGGCCACAGGCAGTTTGTGAGACGACCCCCAAACTCTGAATTCAAGCCACAGTACACAGTGAAGACAGTGAAGCATGGAGGTGCAAGCATCATGATATGGGCATGTTTCTCCTATTATGGTGTTGGGCCTATTTATCGCATACCAGGGATCATGGATCAGTTTGCATATGTTAAAATACTTGAAGAGGTCATGTTGCCCTATGCTGAAGAGGACATGCCCTTGAAATGATTGTTTCAACAAGACAATGACCCAAAACACACTAGCAAACGGGCAAAGTCTTGGTTCCAAACCAACAAAATTAATGTTATGGAGTGGCCAGCCCAATCTCCAGACCTTAATCCAATTGAGAACTTGTGGGGTGATATCAAAAATGCTGTTTCTGAAGCAAAACCAAGAAATGTGAATGAATTGTGGAATGTTGTTAAAGAATCATGGAGTGGAATAACAGCTGAGAGGTGCCACAAGTTGGTTGACTCCATGCCACACAGATGTCAAGCAGTTTTAAAAAACTGTGGTCATACAACTAAATATTAGTTTAGTGATTCACAGGATTGCTAAATCCCAGAAAAAAAAAAATGTTTGTACAAAATAGTTTTGAGTTTGTACAGTCAAAGGTAGACACTGCTATTTTTTTGAACACACCCCTTTCAACTAATTGCCCAATTGCACAGCCTTAAGAGCGTGCATATCATGAATGCTGGGTCTTGTTTGTTTTCTGACAATCTACTGAACCTACTGGTAACTTGTTTGCCACGTAGCAATAAAAAATATACTAAAAACCTTGATTATTCTGGTTAGTCACATTGTACTGCTATTATTTTGAACAAAACTGTATGCTGCTTAACAAAGCGAGTTACCTGGATCCACGCTTTCATCGCCTCGTTCATTTGAAAGAGGAGCAGAGACGGCAGGTGACTACACTAGAGGAGATGAAACAAGTGAATGTGGCAGGAGGCACAGGCAGTGAGGCCGCTGCCGGAGAACCCCGTGATCAGCAACCCGCTGAGAAAACCGTGTTATCTGCTATGGGCTGTCTCTTCGGAGACACGTAAGGACATCACTCTGCTGCTTCAAAAAGAGATGTTGATGTATGAACAAGAGTCTCCAATACCTGCTCAACAAAATCCTCTCATGTGGTGGAAAACTTTGGGCTCTGGGAGATACCCTCACGTCGCCCAGATGGCAAAGAAATATCTTTCTATCCCCGGCTCCTCAGTGCGCTCTGAACGCGTCTTTTCCTCCGCTGGGAATATAGTAAATAAAAAGAGATCAGCATTGGCCTCTTCAAATGTGGACTATCTTGTGTTTTTAGCAAATAACCTGTAGGCCTTCAGGCCTGCAAGACCTGAGGGTGACAGTGCGCTAAAAAGACAATGGAATAAATTGCAGTCAGTCCCCCCCCCACACATTTTTTTTTACAATCACAAAGAATGTAAGTAGCCTTTTTCGTGTTCAATAGCACTTTATTTTTTATGAACCTCGGGTAAAAGTTTTTTGTTGTCACATTTCTCCGAATTGTGTGCCTCATTTTACTTATCGTTAAACAAATATTAACAAAGTATAGGCTACTGTACTGACTGAATAGATATTGAATAAATGATTAAATACACTGCTTTGATTATTTATCGTTTCATGTCAAGGAAAAGTTTCATGTTTACCACAGCACAGCTCGCTCGGATGTCAGTTCTATATGCTGTAAAATTTCAATTAATATTAATAAAACTGGTACAGCTAAACCAGTTGGGCTTGCCAGTGGGGGGACTTGTTCACCACAGATGTCCGGTCAGAGATATAAAATGCAGTTTTAAGTTCTTGATGCTTTTATTTTCTTCACAACAATTCCTTAAATGTTGAGCACGTAAGTGCAGACATTACATTGGTGTTTCCATCTGTGTATTGTCTCTAACAAAGATATAAACAACAAATTAGAATAAACAAAGAGAAGGTAGCAAAACACACTTAAATGAACAATCTACATAAGAATGTGTGATAATCAGTAATTGCATTTAAAGTACCCTTAAACAATCCATTTGCTGTCACCTTCTTCTTCTTTGATTTTAATGGCGGGTTGCGATTTGCTTTCACCTTCTCTTTGCAGGCAATTTGTACCAAACACTAATCACTGCCACCTGCTGGAAATGGGCGGAGCATAGTGTCTGTTGACAGCACAATCAAACACTGGCTGATCGCCAGAACACTTCAAAATAAAAGCTCATTTACAGCTGGCCTTTTTAACAACTAGGTCCTCTGCTATTTTGAATACACGTTGCCCCTTAGTAATATTATAAAAAAATACGGGATTAGTTTACACTGTTATGCTGATGATACTCCGCTATATATCTCAACGAGACCAGATGAAACTTCTAAAGTATCTTAACTTTCTAAACTAACAAATTGTGTTAATAAATTAAAAGATTGGGTGAGCAATAATTTTCTCCTATTAAATGCAGATAAGACAGAGACATTCTTTACTTGCTGGACCAACAGTACACAGAATCTAGTAGAATACAGTTTGCAACTAGACTGATGTACTGTTACTTCCTCTACAGTCAAAAATCTGGGTGTTATATTAGACAGCAATTTGTCTTTTGAAAATCATATTTCCCATGTTACAAAAACTGCATTCTTTCATCTTAGAAACATTGCCGTGCTACGAAACATGTTATCTGTTTCTGTTTTTCTGCAGGAAAGCTGGTTCATGCATTCATGACCTCTAGACTGGACTATTGTAATGCACTTCTAGGTGGTTGTCCTGCTTCGTCAATAAACAAGCTACAGGTAGTCCAAAATGCAGCAGCTAGAGTCCTTACGAGGTCAAGAAAATATGATCATATTATTCCTATTCCACATATTACCCTTAAGTCTCTTCACTGGCTACCTCTTAAGTTTTGTATCAGTTACAAAATATTATTACTTTCCTTTAAGGCCCTAAATGGTTTAGCTCCTGCGTACCTAATTAACCTTATACCACGCTACAATCCTATTTGTTTCTCTGTTTTGCCACAAACTTCAGTCTGGATCCAGAAAACCTGAGAAGAGATGATGCAAACCCCTCAGAATTGAAATTTGGCCCAAAGCCCGGCCTGAAGTGGATAAAAAAGTCAGGTTTTGGAAATGCAGGGCTTTACAAATATTGAGCTATGGAGTATAATGTGTTGCCTATTAAAAGGTTAGTTCACCCAATAATGAAAATTATGTTATTAATAACTCACCATCATGTCGCTCCAAACCCATAAGACCTCCGTTTATCTTTGGAACACATTTTAAGATATTTTAGATTTAGTCCGAGAGCTCTCCCTCCATTGAAGCTGTGTGTATGGTATATATCAATCAATCAATCAATCACCTTTATTTTTATAGTGCTTTAAACAAAATACATTGCGTCAAAGCACTGAACAACATTCATTTGGAAAACAGTGTCTCAATAATGCAAAATGATAGTTAAAGGCAGTTCATCATTGAATTCAGTTATGTCATCTCTGTTCAGTTGAAATAGTGTCTGTTTTTATTTGCAATCAATTTATTTGCATATATATATATATATATATATATATGTATATACACAGTGGGTACAGAAAGTATTCAGACCCCCTTACATTTTTCACTCTTTGTTATATTGCAACCATTTGCTAAAATCATTTAAGTTAATTTTTTCCTTCATTAATGTACACACAGCACCCCAAATTGACAGAAAAACTGAAATATCACATGGTCCTAAGTATTCAGACCCTTTGCTGTAATACTCATATATTTAACTCAGGTGCTGTCAATTTCTTCTGATCATCCTTGAGATGGTTCTACCCCTTCATTTTAGTCCAGCTGGGTTAGGAAAGCCACAAACCTGTCTATATAAGAGCTTACAGCTCACAGTGCATGTCAGAGCAGATGAGAATCATGAGGTCAAAGGAACTGCCTGAAGAGCTCAGAGACAGAATTGTGGCAAGGCAAAGATCTGGCCAAGGTTACAACAAAAAATCTGCTGCACTTAAGTTTCTAAGAGCACAGTGGCCTCTATAATCCTTAAATGGAAGACGTTTGGGACGACCAGAATCCTTCCTAGAGCTGGCCGTCTGGCCAAACTGAGCTATCGGGGTAGAAGAGCCTTGGTGAGAGGTAAAGAAGAACCCAAAGATCACTATTGGCTTAGCTCTAGAGATGCAGTCGGGAGAAAGTTGTAGTAAGTCAACCATCACTGCAGCCCTCCACCAGTCGGGGCTTTATGGCAGAGTGGCCCGACGGAAGCCTCTCCTCAGAGCAAGACACATGAAACCCACATGGAGTTTGCTAAAAAACACCTGAAGGATTCTTTTAGAACTTTTTGGCCTTAATTCTAAGTGGTATGTGTGAAGAAAACCAGGCACTGTTCATCACTTGTCCAATATAGTCCCAACAGTGAAGCATCATGCTGTGGGGGTGTTTTTCAGCTGCAGGGACAGGACGACTGGTTGCAATGGAGGTAAAGATGAATGCGGCCAAGTGCAGGGATATCCTGGACGAAAACCTTCTCCAGAGTGCTCAAGACCTCAGACTGGGCCGAAAGTTCACCTTCCAACAAGACAATGACCCTAAGCACACAGCTAAAATATCGAAGGAGTGGCTTCACAACAACTCTATGACTGTTCTTGAATGGCCCATAATTGAGCATCTCTCCACCAACGTTTACCATCCATCCGGAAAGAACTTGAGAGGATCTGCAAAGAAGAATCCCAAATCCAGGTGTGAAAAACTTGTTGCATCTTTCCCAAAAAGACTCATGGCTGTATTAGATCAAAAGGGTGCTTCTACAAAATACTGCGCAAAGGGTCTGAATACTTAGGACCATGTGATATTTACGTTTTTCTTTTTTAATAAATCAGCAAAAATGTCAACAATTCTGTGTTTTTCTGTCAATATGGGGCGCCATATGTACAGTATTGTTCAAAATAATAGCAGTACAATGTGACTAACCAGAATAATCAAGGTTTTTCGTATATTTTTTTATTGCTACGTGGCAAACAAGTTCCCAGTAGGTTCAGTAGATTCTCAGAAAACAAAAGAGACCCAGCATTCATGATATGCACGCTCTTAAGGCTGTGCAATTGGGCAATTAGTTGAATTAGTTGAAAGGGGTGTGTTCAAAAAAATAGCAGTGTGGCATTCAATCACTGAGGTCATCAATTTTGTGAAGAAACAGGTGTGAATCAGGTGGCCCCTATTTAAGGATGAAGCCAACACTTGTTGAACATGCATTTGAAAGCTGAGGAAAATGGGTCGTTCAAGACATTGTTCAGAAGAACAGCGTACTTTGATTAAAAAGTTGATTAGAGAGGGGAAAACCTATAAAGAGGTGCAAAAAATGATAGGCTGTTCAGCTAAAATGATCTCCAATGCCTTAAAATGGAGAGCAAAACCAGAGAGACGTGGAAGAAAACGGAAGACAACCATCAAAATGGATAGAAGAATAACCAGAATGGCAAAGGCTCAGCCAATGATCACCTCCAGGATGATCAAAGACAGTCTGGAGTTACCTGTAAGTACTGTGACAGTTAGAAGACGTCTGTGTGAAGCTAATCTATTTTCAAGAATCCCCCGCAAAGTCCCTCTGTTAAAAAAAAGGCATGTGCAGAAGAGGTTACAATTTGCCAAAGAACACATCAACTGGCCTAAAGAGAAATGGAGGAACATTTTGTGGACTGATGAGAGTAAAATTGTTCTTTTTGGGTCCAAGGGCCACAGGCAGTTTGTGAGACGACCCCCAAACTCTGAATTCAAGCCACAGTACACAGTGAAGACAGTGAAGCATGGAGGTGCAAGCATCATGATATGGGCATGTTTCTCCTACTATGGTGTTGGGCCTATTTATCGCATACCAGGGATCATGGATCAGTTTGCATATGTTAAAATACTTGAAGAGGTCATGTTGCCCTATGCTGAAGAGGACATGCCCTTGAAATGATTGTTTCAACAAGACAATGACCCAAAACACACTAGTAAACGGGCAAAGTCTTGGTTCCAAACCAACAAAATTAATGTTATGGAGTGGCCAGCCCAATCTCCAGACCTTAATCCAATTGAGAACTTGTGGGGTGATATCAAAAATGCTGTTTCTGAAGCAAAACCAAGAAATGTGAATGAATTGTGGTATGTTGTTAAAGAATCATGGAGTGGAATAACAGCTGAGAGGTGCCACAAGTTGGTTGACTCCATGCCACACAGATGTCAAGCATACAACTAAATATTAGTTTAGTGATTCACAGGATTGCTAAATCCCAGAAAAAAAAAATGTTTGTACAAAATAGTTTTGAGTTTGTACAGTCAAAGGTAGACACTGCTATTTT
Source organism: Carassius auratus (assembly GCF_003368295.1). Lineage (NCBI taxonomy): Eukaryota > Metazoa > Chordata > Actinopteri > Cypriniformes > Cyprinidae > Carassius > Carassius auratus. Next base: position 4,952,237 of record NC_039246.1, on the reverse strand, counting down.
TTTGAACACACCCCTTTCAACTAATTGCCCAATTGCACAGCCTTAAGAGCGTGCATATCATGAATGCTGGGTCTTGTTTGTTTTCTGACAATCTACTGAACCTACTGGTAACTTGTTTGCCACGTAGCAATAAAAAATATACTAAAAACCTTGATTATTCTGGTTAGTCACATTGTACTGCTATTATTTTGAACAATACTGTACATTGAGGAAAAAAATGAACTGCAAATGGCTGCAATATAACAAAGAGTGGAAAACTTAAGGGGGTCTGAATACTTTCCGTACCCGGTATATATACCTGGGCTAAGGAGGAGAAGAACTGGACTGTTGCCCAGTGGTCCAAAGTCCTCTTTTCAGATGAGAGCATGTTTTATATTTCATTTGGAAACCAAGGTCCTAGAGTCTAGAGGAAGGTTGGAGAAGTTCATAGCCCAAGTTGATTGTATTCCAGTGTTATGTTTCCAAAGTCTGTGATGATTTGGGGTGCAATGTCATCTGCTGGTGTTGTTCCACTTGTGTTTTTAGAAAACCAAAATAACGGCACCCGTTTACCAAGAAATTTTGGAGCACTTCATGCTTCCTTCTGCTGACCAGGTTTTTGAAGATGTTTTGGAAGAGATCATTTTCCAAGAGGATTTGGCACCTGTTCACACTGCCAAAAGCACCAAAAGTTGGTTAAATGACCATGGTGTTGGTGTGCCTGACTGGCCAGCAAACTCTCTAGATCTGAACCCCAGAGAGAATCTATGGAATATAGTCAAGAAGAAGATGAGAAACAAGAGACCAAAAAATGCAGATGAGCTGAAGGCCACTGTCAAAGAAACCTGGGCTACCATACCACCTCAGCAGTACCACAAACTGATCACCTCCATGCCCCCCGAATTGAGGAAGTAATTTAAGCAAAATGAGCCTCTACCATAAATGAACATACTTTCCAGGCCAGCAATTCACTAAAAATATTGTTTTATTGGTTTTATGTCTTATGTAAGAGTTGTTCATATAGATTCTGCAAATCTGATACCCGGTATCCTAAAAGTTTGGCTGGGGTGGTGGAATTTTTTCCCTTCCTGAAACCTAAAACCCAAGGGGAGAAATGCCAGGCATGGATCAAGCAGTGTGGGAGGACCCATTCACAACTATATGCCGAAAGGATTAACAAAATCTTTTTATTTGTATGTCATTTTGGAAAAGGCATCTGCTAATTCTCATAACTATAAACATAAACCTAATTTATGTAACCTAACTGCTTTCTGATATGTAAGAAGTAGCCTAGTTGGCTAAAAATATAATAATGTTGTCATTGCAAAGTGGTCAGGCTAATGTCTTGTGTTTATTCCATAAGATTTATGGATAAGATGTTTGAGAATATATACCCTCAAATGCACACTGCAGTTCCTTTTGTCGTGCCCTCTCAGATATTTCACCTTTTTTGCCAAAAATGACTAATTATCTCCTTGGGAATGACTGATATCGGTACATACATACTGTAATAGACATTCCAGGTGTGAAAGCTTGACATTCGTAGCAACAGTAACTAAGGAGGGCGGGGCTTAGCGAAGGGTCAATTAAAAAGCCTTTGTAAAAAGATTGGTCAGTACATCTATTTGTGGGGTTACATCCTCAGCAGCTGTGCTGAATTAATGTTTAGTCATGTGCCAAACCTTTAGCATACTACTCTGAAACATTTGTTGCTTATTGCATACTGTTTCACAAACTATTCCTTAAAAAAATAGTAGGGCAGTATACACTGTGTACTGGGCAGTAAACAAGTATGCCATTTCGAACACAGCCATTGTGATTTCTTTGTTTGGTTTTTTGGTTTGACTGTTCTCCTCTGCCTGTAGAAATACAGTAAAGATGTTTTATTGGACTTGTTCTAACTTTTCTTAAGACACAGAATACCTCAAACAAAAACCGGTAGTCAAATAAACGGCGGGCCTCTTATAGTGGCCGGGGCATTGTCAACACGGGCAAATAAAGGCCGGGGAAAAATTTGTGAAGCAGAGCCAGATAACGAACGTACACACCCACTGCCGGAGCGTTTCTCGTTCTCGAGCCAAGAACCGGTTGCATCGGTTTTCGTATCACCAGTACACTGAACCGTGTCTGAAAAACAGACAATACAAACATACACGGACCTCCTTCCCTTCTGGCCATTTGTTTCATTTTAAATCCCTTCACCCATTCTTCCTTCTACTCAATCTGCTCAAAATGATTTCATGAAAATGTCAATGCAAGTGAACTAACACTCATGTCTAGTATCATTTGAAATGTCTCAGTGCAACTAGTATAATTGTCTCAATCTTACAAAATAAAATTAAAAGATAATACAAATCTTAAGAGTTAAGAGATATTTTGCCTACTGTAATAGGAGTGCCCCTTCCCAGGGTCCTCCATGTAAATTACCTCCTGTTCCCATTGAGTTGTAAAACCACCCAGGCTTGGGACCCGAGTTAATGCAAATTCCAATTTTTAGTTTCTGTCTTCATCTTGGGGGATGCTTGTCTTGGTCTGAGGTTTTTAAACGATTGCAGCAAAGTGATCAGGGCGATTCTGTGGCCAGATTGAGCCCATAGCATCAAGTGTGTCCACACTTTATACTGTGTACTTTTCTAAAAGTCAGGTATGTATCTTTTACACTAAGATTCATCTTTGAGAATTTGATGTCTTGTATTGATTTGATATCTATCAATTGGCTATGTAATTGGCGTAATTCTTACACAACTGATAATAAATTGTTACATTTGATTTATTCTGACTTACTCTGAATTTATTTTCTCAAGTAGATTAAGTTAAGTGCACATCAGGTGAGGTTTTAGATATCTGAATAACTGCTTGACCTTAGTTAAGTTGTACTCAGTTGCATATATATATATATGTGTGTGTGTTAGTGGTTGTACATTCGCATATATGTAGTTTTTTTTTTTTGGCTTGGTGTTATGTTAAAATCATTATTATACTCATACCTTCTGTTCTTTAATATTTTTTATTGTTTTTGCTTTATTTTTAGGTTTTCATTTAAATGTAATTATTTTTTTTTTATTTGTTGTATGCATTGGTCATCTTTATTTAATTTATTTAGTTTATAAATCTGTATAGGTAGTAGTATTTATAAAGTTTTAGGTTTTGTTTCAAGTGGCTCAGGATAAAAACGTCTGCTAAATGACTAACTTGAATAAATATTGAAACTTGGTCCACTTTGGACAATACACGTCAAAAACATTAGTATTTTAAAAGATGTGTATGCAAGACACAACATTTAAAAATGTAGGCCAAATACTTGCCAGGAACCACCAGCTACTGCAAGCATACCCACAGGGTTCTTTTTTACTCCACTCCTTTCCACGGTGAACTCTGCTGTAGGATCAACCATAGCCAAAAAAAGAAAGCAAATATTGTATAATCTACTGAGGTTCACTGGAAAGGGACTCTCTACAAAAAGGGGTTCTTTCTTTGAGAGAGCCAAGGTGAGTCCACTGAAGGAGAAAAATGTGTTCTTTATGGTTACACTAATGATGTGTCATATTGACCACAGTTCGGACTGTATGAGTTGAAAGGAGCAAGAGAGAGCATGAAGAATAGCAAACCAGAGCCCACACTGGATTATGACCACAATTTCAGATCTTTAAAAAGGAAAATTTATTTAAAAAAAAGAAATGGAGAGAATCAATAAATTATTGCAGCACTCTTGACATAACTCAAGGAAGAAATTCATGAAACAGTTTCAAGTTTTAAATAGATATCTTTGGTGCATATGTGACTTATGTGAAAACTGCAATTATTATCTGAACAAGTGATTGCTTTATTTGCTTTCATGTTCTCTTTTCTATTGAGAGGACATTAGAGATAATGGACAGAGATAAAACCCATTGCAAACAAAATATATTTAGAAAATATCAGTGTATTAAATTGTTTAATGTTTATAAGGAATGGCTGCATTCTATATATGTATTCAATAATATTCTTCATAATGTGTAGATATACATTTGAAAAAGGTTAATGTATACTGAGATAAAGTTATTAATATAAATTTTCATTTTCCACCCACCATTATTTAAATACATCCAATAAAAATAAAAAAAATCTAAAGCTTTTAACATTTGTATCCAGTTAATACTTTTCTAATGAATTAATGTATTACAGTATATTGAAAAATATAAGCACTAGTTTCCCATACTTGGAGATTTTATGTATTGCATTATCTTTTCATAAGGGGAACATTTTTATTTGAATTCACTGTATTGTGGAGGAGCTTCTGCAGGCTGGTGATGAATGGAAGAGCTGCTGGCCACAGGTATCTACAAGAAAAAAAACACTATATGATCAGATTAATGAATACTTTTTATTTAAAATATTATGTAACAATTATTGAACCAATTACCCAGTGACTTCAAAATTACTAAATTAATATATATATAAAATTTACTGTAATTGCAAATTGCAACTAAACTGGGTTTACAAGTTTCTCATACCTCTGAGCTGTTAAGAACATGGAATTGAATGGGCCTGAAATCAGAGGGCTGTGGTGGTAGAACCTGAGGGACAAACTGCACCTTTGGGGGGAAAAAATGTGCATGTAATGTTTTATAAATTCTTACTGTGAGATGGCAGAAATGCATCAGTATAGGTTTGCATTTGTGACCATACAGTAAAATCAGAAGTTTTATGAAACCAAATGAATCCTTAAACTCATTTTGTGGTTCTAATATGCTGAGTATAAGGTGCGAGGTGGAATATTTTGAAATGAGCAGGTTTGTTGGATTATAATTTTTTTGTTCAATCAGGAGGAGAAAATGTGTATCTATCAGAAAACACACAGGTTGAACTCGGGCCTTAAGTTCAAGTATAACCGAAGAACCCTGACCAAATATTTCACATGTAGAAATTTATCCACCCTGTTAACCGACATAGATTGGGTATAGAACATGCTAGAAGAAGATTAACGTGCCTTATTAACTGACACAACAAGGTGTAAGGTACAAGTTATGTTTAAGACCAAGGGTTCTAAAACCTCTACATGAAGCACCCCCAGCACTGCACGTTTTGTTTGACTCCCTATAGCAGGTGGACAACCAGAATGGGTAATACCACCGCATGTACCATCGCTTAACGTCAAGTCAGTCGCGTGTTAAAATCATTCTCAAAACTACCACCAAGTGGCACAAAGGAATTCTTCAGGTTCCATATGCAGAGCGAAAAGAGAACGGTCCAGCATTTAGTAATAATTATTACCAACAACCATATAATGTTTATTTTAGGTTTCATATATTTAAAACCATAAATTTACATTTTGTAAAATATATGTTTTATATATAAATATATATATGTTTGTGGAAATGTTAATAATGATCCTTACAAATATAATCTGACGACATGTTTTAATTGACATCATATACAGATTATGAAGGTAACTATGAAGTTAACTCTGCCCTTTTCCGAGTTTACTGGAGAAATACTTCAACATGCTTCGGGGCGAGAGGATGAATGTGCGTGTTGTAAAATGGCAGCATCCATCACCTGTTATATATCAACTAACAAGGTCAATATATAAGTGATTAAACTACCAAATATTAGGGATGGGTACCGAAACCCGGTATTAAACTGGCCCCGGGGCTAAATTATGAAAGACCATAGTATCAGTAAGATCTGACGTTATCGGTTCTGCTTTCGGTACTGGAGGGGAAAAAAATTAATGTACTATGTATTTTTGCTTAATAATGTTATCATGCACATTTTATCTCACCAAACATTTCTAATGTGCAATCATATTAAGATGTTTGTCTGTGAGATGCGCCGCGGAGGCTGTCTGTCAGTCAGACACACACACACACGCACAGACATAACAGCATGAAAACTCCCGCTTAGTAATAAAGAGTGATGATGGCGAAGAGATTTGCTTAATAATATCGCAAATTAGAAATGTTTGGTAAGATGTGCACAATAACATTATTAAGTCGTTAGTCTGTGAAATCTGCGAGATCTCTCATGCGCGCTGCGTCTGTCAGTCACACACACTCATAAGGGGCCGTTCACATATCCCGTCTTTTGCACGATCAAGTTTGTTATTTCAAATGTAGGCGCGCGGTATGCGCTCATAATGGAAGCGGCACGTTTGCAACGCGTTGACGACGAGCTCGTTTTTTTCAGGCGTGTCCGCACCGCATCGAGTTAAAAACATCTAAACTTTTCTGAATGCCGCAAGCGCACCCCAGGTCATGTAACTTCCTCACCTTTTCCACAACAATGTTGAAAGCTCAGCCAAGATGAAGGAACAGCTGATAGCTGTATGTAGATTTTTTTATTAATTTAGTAGCAGTGCTACTGCGAGCAGTTTTTAGTGCTGCAGATCCATTTATCCATTGCTGAAATTTCCGCGTCTTCATGAAGAGAGCAGGTCATGGTTGCTCAGCAACGGCAGACTCCTCAGGAGCGCAAGTGCCCGAAGGATTTGGGGGAGAAAAAAAAAATCAGAAAGCGGCGGCGTGCCTACCGTTTTCCACGCGTTTTTAGATGTGATATGTGAACGGCCACTTACAGCACGAAAACTCCCGCTTTATACAAAGAGTGACGATGGCGGAGACAGTAAAACGACCCAAAGTGTGGTTATACTTCACTAGAGTTGATGCAGACAAGACTGGTTGTCATAAGTGCAACAACGTTTTTCACGTAAAGGCAGAAACACAAGCAATCTGTCAAAGCATCTTTCAAAAGTGCATTATGTGCAGACAGAGAAATGCAAAGTTTTCGACTGCCTAAACACAACACAAAGTACCGATAAGAATACCGTTAAAGTACCGGACCGTTAAGCAGTATCGGTAAGAGTAGTAATACCGTTAAAACCTTAACGATACCCATCCCTACCAAATATATTCACTTGCACATATTTTAGAATCAGAATATCAGATATTTCATAATATAGTGAGCATGTGTGTGATTATTATTAATAAAACAAGTAAAACTACATAAAATAAATCCATGTGTCATACAGATCTATTGTAGCTGCACTGTGACACATGACAAGCATGACACATCGCCATGGAAACAATAAGGCTGTCCGTGTTGCTTGCACATTCACGCGAACTGCACCACAGTTCGGGAGCAACCGAACTCAGACCACCTTCTCCAGGTAGTCTCGGGTTCTATAATAATGTGTGAGGAGCATGTATGTACATGATTGTCTTTTTGAGAGGGAGGAGTTACAAGAAATAATGTGAGGACAAAATAAATGTATATAATTTTATGTTTGTAGTTTATTTGGAATGTATTTAATTATACCACAACATAATTTAATATCCACTTGGGGGAGCAGTTAAACAGTTTATTAGGAAAAATCTAAGCTGACTTTCAAACTGAATTTTTTGCATCATTGCTCCAGTCACACAATCCTTCAGAAATCCTTTTAACAATCTGATTTTTTACAAAAACATTTATAGTAATTATTATTGTAGTTGAAAAGAGCTGAGGATATTTTCAGTTTTTTTAGGGCGGGGGGGGGGGGGGGGGGGGGTGGGGGTTAAATTGAAAGAACAGTATTGTTTGTTACATTTGTTACAGTTACATTTATTTGTTACATTTATATTATTTACATCAAGCTTTTGAATTGTATAGTATTGTGTATTGTTATTGAAACTTCCTAATGTTTCACTTGACTATACATTTAGTCAGGAATTATAGTTAACTAGTAAAATGTTTACACGTTATGTGAAAACCAGTACAAGTTTATAAATAAATAAAAGAGACTTAATCATGTTTATTATGATCTCTGCTGAATAAAGTGCTTCATTCTTTTTTTCTGAGGAAATCCATTTCTCAATTCCTCAACCACATCACATCTTTTTGGGGTGAATTATGTTTTATTCCTCTCATCGCAAAGCAAACAGTAAAATAAAAAAACTTGAAGAACAGTCTCTGCTTTTTCTTCTGTGTGGGCGTATTCAAGCCACGCGCTTCAGTTTGAATCTGAATAGTGCGTTCGGCGCGGGGGCGTGGTCACATTAGAAGATAATGAAGAGAGATGTGAAAAACGGACATCACGTTTTCATATGGATTACTTTATCACAGAATATCTTTTCGGCAGCACTTTAGTTTAAAAGTAGACATGTCAGGCTTTCTATAGATGACTCTTCATTGAGTATTCACTGAGTTACAGTTCAGCACACCTTGTTTGTTATCTCTATTTTATAAATGCACAAAGTTTTGTTGTTATGTCTGTATACAAAAAAAGTAGATCCTTTACAGATTCGATTGATGTATTGCTCTTACCTGTATGATCAAAACTGAAAGTGTAATTTAAGTTCTTTTCGGGGTTATCAGGAGAAAATGACTCATAAAGCGTATACGCGTTTATCGACTCAAAAGGGTTAATATCATGTTATTGAAAAACAACCTGCAGCAACAGTCCTAACATTGCAACACTGATCTTGTGTTTATAAGAACAAAAAGTTATGATTGGTTGAGAGTGGAAGCTTTGTACCTCTCATACATTGGAAGGCGAACTTATGAACTTGAACATGTTTTTAAATGTAGATGTTTCAAATGTTTTTAAATGTAGATGTTTAAATGTAAATGTTTTCCCCAGACACCACACGCCAGAGAACCGGCACGGTGCCGGAGAACTTTAAGGCCTGCACACACACACACACACACACACACACACACACACACACACACACACAAAATGTTTGAGAACTCATGATTTGCCTCATTACTCACCGGAGAAGGACAACAGCAGGTGCTAGCTTTACAGGCAAATCCTGACAGACAGATGGAGATGGTAAACTCAAGCAAGGAGAATACCAACAATACACCACTGATTCCCCTGAAGAGAGTCTGAGAGAAAAAAATCAACATAAGCACAAATAATTGTTAAAAACAAATGATAATTACTACCGTATTTTTCGGACTATAAGTCCCACCTGAGTATAAGTCTCATCAGTCCAAAAATATGTCATGAGGAGGAAAAAAACATATATAAGTCGCACTGGACTATAAGTCGCATTTATTCAGAACAAAGAGAAAACATTACCGCCTCCAGCAGCGAAAGGGCGCTACATGCTGTTCAGTGTAGACTACAGGATCAATAAGCAGCATAGAGCGCACTCTCGTGGCTGGAGACGGTAATGTTTTCTATTGGTTCATTTCTCTTGGTTCATTTCTCTCGGTTCATGTCAAATTAATTTTGATAAATAAGTCGCACCTGACTATGAAAAAAAGTGTGACTTAAAATATGGTATTATATACGGTAAAATACGGTATTTCTATAATGACCAGTGCAATTTAATGCAAATAAAAAGTAAAACTGTACAATTGCAAATATAACAGAGGTCAGCCATAAATACAACTGTGTCCCTTTCGCTGATGTTTCGCTGCATGTCTTGACAGTAGTTTTTAACGGCTAAAGAGGGTTTGCACTGCCACAAGCTGCTAATAAATCACACTCTTATAGGTCAAACTGGACTGAGTTTACTATAAATGTATACTGCCAATTACTTCTTGCATTGTAAATGATCTATAAACTACTGAAATGCCAGATAAAAAGAGTGAACAGATGAGTGCAGATGAAGGCTTGTGTACTGACCACACACTGATCTATCTGTACTAAATAAAGTTCATTTCCATTTAGACACAATATGAAATTAAATGTGTATATCAAATTTGATGACATACCTTATACCTTGTCTCTGAATTATTACAGTCATAACCGCTGCAGTCACTGTAACTGGCCATTGGTCCTAAAGCCAAATCCAGTGAAGTGAAAATAATGGCGATGACTGCGGATAAAGTACTGAAAATGTTCATTACAAGTGAAGCATTGACCTGTAGTCAGAAGAAAAGATTTAGGAATTAGCAAGAACTTTAAAACGTTGTTGACATGAATGAGTAAATAAAAATACAAGGTCCAGAGACGAATGACTGTCCAGTCTGTCTTAACTTAATTATTATTATTTTTGTTAACAGCAAATATACTGTTAAATACACTGTTAAAGAGGACAACTTCAAATCCTTCCTCATTCCTAAATGCCATGGACCACGGTGCTACATAAACATAATAGAAACATACAACACTAGACATCAGAACAGACCTACATAGCTAACTGATATCTGAAGCGGTACATATCCTATAAATAATTGACTATACATTTGTCCTGCCCACTTAACTGTGTGTAGCACACTCAGGATTGCACAATGTTTTCCTAGAAACATGGAGTGTTTATAAGAAGTTGTCTGGTGCGTGTATATATAGAGGACACTTTCTTATAAACACTCCATGTTTCAAGGTAAACATTGTGCAATCCTGAGTGTGCTACACACTAGTGAGTGGACTGGACAAACCACCTGTAGAAAAAAAAACACAATTTCCTCTCTTTGTATTTATATATATACACACACACACACAAATACTGTATATACTGCATATACTGGATAACTTTTTACTGTAAATGGTTCATTTAGTTGATTAACTAGCAAAATTATGATATTTAGTCTTTATTCCTTGGTGGGGAAATTTCCTTTGGAAGATTATTCTGTTATATGAGATAATTTGAATTTTGCCTACAACAATTAAAAGTATCTGACAGCTGGGTAAGACATTTTTTTTTTTCTTAAAACAAGGTTCTTTTTTATACCCCACTTGCAGATTATTGTAATGTTTTAAGCAAAATTCTTTTTTTTTAACAAAATTCCCGAATGTATCTGCTCATAGAAGGATCCTCTGATAGGAGGAACACAATGGCCAATCAGAGGTGTTTAAGAATACACTCAATAGATCTAGATCTCAAAATCGTGGGAAATGCTGGTATTATCAATGTCTTGTTTTAATGAATATTGTGTGAAAAATCTGAGGAGCTACACAATATACATCTTACACCATCATCCACTCAAAAATTTCCCCAGACCCTCAGATTTGACATTATTACTTCTTGAAATTCGATTGGCTAGTAGTTTTTTTATGTAGACAAGTCATATTATGTTATGACATCCACCTCAGAAGATTAATGATGGTGGTTTCTCAATTCCAGTCCTCGACGAGTCACCACCGCTCTGCACATCTCTTATCACTTCAGACGTTTGTTCTATTCGACTGTAATTGCCCTGTGTAGTGGACATCTCAAATCATACTACCATGATTCCAGTTCAAAAGGAATGTCTCCGTTCCATTTAAAGTACATTAAAGTGTGCAAGGCGTCAATTTCAATGGTATTTATTTACAAAGGTATATTATTTCACACTTCTCTAGTAAGTTTTGTCTGTGTGTGAAGACGCTGCAGTGCAAATCCGTGAATGAATGTTCCAAAGTAAAATTAACTTCAACGGACCCTGACAAGAGGAACATGTGGAGCTCTCTTCTAATGAGTTGGTTATCTGAATCAGGAGTGTAAGAGATGCGTGCAAAATATGCAGAGCGGTGGGTCACCGAGACGGGAATAGAGAACTGCTGGCTTAGACCCTTAAAAGTAATAATAACTGCTGGATACATACCAAACACGAACTGGAAGATGAATTAATTTTATTTTCTGCAGAAATGCTGAGTGCGCCTGCTATAATGTACTGGGAAGAGAAAAAGACAAAAATTAAGGCTTGCTTTGGAATATGTAGCTTGTATCACAAAAGACTTGAATTTGATTGTATAATAGTTTCTTACCAGGAGAGATCCCCAGTAAGGAAGACCAGCAATAGCAAAGATGGACTGTGCAAAAACTGTATACACAATGCCAAACAGGAAAGTCAGCACACCGATCATTATCTGAACCGTCTGTGAGGGACAAAAATAATGCAGAAAGTGTGAGATTGTTTCATAAAGGGGAACAATTTAAATATACAATATCAATCTATGGCAGCTGTAGTTATGTACTTAAGATTGTACAATAAATGTTTCATATATATATATATATATATATATATATATATATATATATATATATATATTCTGCAAGTGTGGAACTAATTTGTATGAATGATGCATGTCACGTTCTTCAATAAAAAATATGCTTTGTTAGTGTGTGGTCTACTCATTTAAAATCTATTCAAAACACTCAAAATAAAAGACAATTATCTGGGTTCATGAGACTTTTCTCACCCCAAGGGCTTTCGGTTGGCCTTTCAGAAACGCCTGAAGTCCACGAAGAGGTGAAACTCCCGCCACCTGTTGTACATAAACAGGCGCAGGAGCATTTGTCCCCGTGGTAACAGGTGTTGTTTGTGTCGGTGGTTGAAACTGGATGATGAGCGTTGAAGAGTTCATGGGTATGACTGTGCTGGACATTCTGGTGCCTGAATCTCAAACTGACCTGTACCAAACCAGAGTTAATCAAAACATGTAAACCATTGTGATTATAGATTTCAATCGTATATAACACACAATACATGTTTACATTTATATACCTTAATTTAGATTTAAGGTATTTAGCAGATGCTCTTTTCTCAAGACATCTACAAAAGTGACCCGGCTGCCATTATAGATACATTTATTAACAATTTATTAAGTCCATTTATGTATACCATTTTAGTTAACAACACACAAACATAATGCAAAGATACTTTATGAAGGTAGTCAAACGTAGTGTAATATCTTCCAAAATCTTCCATAAAAGTGGCTGGACGAGGAGCAAGACAAAATGAGTGAAGGAGACGCTGAATAAAAATGTAAATTCACTTTCAGACAGTAGGTGGCGCTTATGAAACAGCAGAAGTCACACAGTATTTACATATTTTGTAGGAATTTAAAGATTCACTCAACTCATGATGCAATAAGATTCAGAATACTGACATGATACAAATTATAAATGTGAAGTTGTCTTAATTATTGCTTGGACAAAATGCTGCACATTTCAACAAATTATTTTGTTAATAAACAAAAACATGGGGGAAGTCGTGGCCTCATGATTAGAGAGTCGGACTCGCAATCGAAGGGTTTCACATTACATTTACATACGTCTATTCATTTAGCAGACACTTATCCAAAGCGACTTCCAAATGAGGACAATGGAATCAAAAACAGCAAAAGAGCAATGATATATAAGTGCTATAACAAGTCTCAGTTAGGTTAACACAGTACACGTAGCATGGGCTTTTAAATATTAATAAATGGAAAATGGATAGAATAGAAAAAAAGAACAGAAAGCTAGTTGGATTTTTTTTCCCAACAGAATTAGAATAGTGAGTGCTAAAGTTAGAGGGTCAAATAAAGATGGAAGAATGGATTGGGATGGCACAATCAAGTGACGTTCACTTGCAGAACGCAAGCTTCTAGAGGGCACATAAGTCTGAAGTAACAAATTTAGGTAAATGGGTGCAGTCAGTGGTAGTTTTGTAGGCAAACATCAATGCCTTTAATTTTATGCGAGCAGCTACTGGTAGCCAGTGCAAATTGATAAACAGAGGTGTGACGTGTATTCTTTTTGGCTCATTAAAAATGTATCTTGCTGCCGCGTTCTGAATTAATTGTAAAGGTTTGATAGAATTGCCTGGAAGACCTGCCAAGAGAACACTGAAATCAGCATACAGAGGTTTATCTAGGTTGATGTTGAAATCTACAAGCATAACTAGGGGAGTATCATGCAATTAAGAAGATTAAGACAACACTTAAGATCTTGAAAGGACATCCAATGACGTGATTATACCATAATAAAGCTTCAGCCAATTCAAGTTATATGAAACTTTAAGTTGCATGCCTACATCGACCTTGTTCTTTTGAAGGAGGAAGTAAGCTGTTTTGGTGAATCTTAATTAAAGCCCTATTCGGACAGGACTAGTTTTACAGGGGGTCGTTAGAGAAATCTGCGTTTCACAGACGTACTTGGTGACGCCCAAATGCACAAATCAGACCCTCCCCCCTCTGTAAAAAACAAGGAGATGTTAGTCCCGTCCGAATTGGTACATGAAAATCACAGACGTCAGGTGGTAAGAATCGAAACTCAAACGTAGTTTAGAAAACTTAGTCCCGTCCGAATAGTGCTTTAGGGATTCGTCGCTTTTCGTCGAGAGTTAATGGGAAGAATAACAAAGTGCATGTTAGGCCTAAACTGTATTTGCTACAAAACTGTGTGTTTATAATTAAGATAATATATTTAAATAATATCGTAAGAAACAACTATTTGCATATAAAAGAGCAAAACAAGCTGTTTTGTATAGTTAAAAATAGATAAATACATAAATTATAAATACCCGCGTCCACTATAAAGGGGAAAATAATGTGGAAAATGTTTCGTTCAGCATTAATGTCGTTTAAATCCGTCCCCACTCTTTACCACTTAATTTACTGTAATGTAAATATGAAACAAATAACAGGCCTTATTTGTGAACATATCCGAAAACATAACAGTGGATTTCGATGTGATTATAGATTCGAATTCGTTTCCATTTGTAATAAATGCATGCAATGATAAACTATTCATGAACTGACTCTTCTACTCGACTTACCAAACGCACGCACACATAATGTGACATTTATACGACGTGCATCATATCATGAGAAGAAAATGCTGTGCTTACCAATATATTGAGACAGAAGTTGTAAGCTTGTGTTTACAGCGATCTTAACTGATGAGGAACTAGTTCTTCTGGTTTCAATTTACCTGTGAACACCTATACGATCAAATGACAAACAGCATCACTGCTGTGATTGGTCCATTCTGACTCTAAAACGGCTGTGATTGGCTCATGTCAGGCTGCGCGCAGCTCTCGCCCTTGAAGTCACCTCATATATAATAAATGTCATAAATACCGAGTGTTTCTCGGAAATAAGAGACTGGACTGTGGTCTGATAGATATGCAAGATATGCAGGAGGAAATATAATGTTTAATAATGCATGTGACCTACAAACTCTGTTCTCTTACACAATCATTACTGGATGGTAGGATATATACATATTAAATAAAATTATTTATATATATATATATATATATATATATATATACACACAAGTTCTATTCTTTATCATTTACACACACTAAGATTTGTTTTGATAAAGAATGACACAAATATTTTCATTATTGTGACTGGACTCTCACAGTAATTACGAACATGCTCATTTGATGTTGCCTTAAACATTTATAAAAATGTAATACTTGCTCAAAATGGCAGTCACATTTATTTTTGGTGTTTAATAAGATTTCTTCTCCTTCAGAGTCCAAACAGATGACTGTTTGACTGATGATGACAATAAAAAGTCTCATTTATCTCTGATTATGTCTTTTGAACTAATTTTTTAAATATACATTTTTGTAATTCATATAAAAGGGAAAAGAGGCATGTTTGGGTTTTTTTAGCAATCATGCAAACATTCTATCTACTGGTCCTTTTCTTAACCGCAGTCTCAGATTGGAGTTTAAAGTATAGTTTTATGTAGACAGACCATGATTCAGTTTTGTTAATGTTAGAAAAGTAAACCGTTTAATTTTGTGATTTCTGATAAACATACAGACAAATAAAATAAAAAACTAGCAGTGCTTACATAATCATAGGAAGTAACATGTACATAAAACAAAAATCAACAAAAATATAATAAAATACAATATTTTATTATAGTTGTAACGCTGAGTCAGAGACGTTATGATCCATAAGCAGCTTTATTTCAATAATCCACAGAGTAAACAGAAACAGGTCAATCAGGGGCGTTAGATACCACGTAGACAAATCAGAATCATAAACCTTGACAGAGCGTAGAATCAGGGCTGGCGGCTGGCAGGCAGAGGCGAGAGAACAAGGCAGAGGTCGATAAGGCAGGCGGCAGAGAATCAGAGTCCAATAATCAGTCCAGGTCATACACGGAAGATCCAACAGTGGGAAAACGCTCGGTAATGTCTGCATGGGCAAAACAAGACTTCGCGTTTGAGAGAACAGGGTGAGTTCCTTAAATAGGGGATGAAGATGAGCGACACCTGTGCAGGTAATCAGCCCCAGGTACGGGTCTATGGGAAATGGAGTTTGAAGGAGGTTAATACTCGGGTGACGGTTCCCTCTGGTGGTGATCGGAGAGAGCCACAGAGGCTGTGTTTGTGACAGAGCCCTCCCCCTGCGAGCGGCTCCTGACGCGATGAGGTGATCGTCGCCGGGGTCTTCCTCGGGGTCTAGGAGCGGGTCTGTCTGGGTGATCTCGATGGAAGTCCGTGATAAGAGTGGGATCCAGTATGTCATCAGCATTGACCCAGGACCTTTCCTCCGGACCGTACCCCTCCCAATCGACCAGATACTGTAGGACTCGGCCCCGGCGACGTGAATTCAGGATTTTGTGTACCTGATAGGCCTCCTGACCATCGATGATGAGGGGAGGCGCTCTCTGGTCACCAGCCTCCTCTAGGTTCTCCGATCCTCTCGGTCCACCAGCGGGCTTGAGCAAGGAGACATGAAAAGTGGGTGAGATACGGTAATGAGATGGGAGAGATAGTCTAAATGATACTGGGGTGATTTAACGGAGGATTTTGAAAGGGCCCACGTACCTGGGACTAAGTTTCTTGGATGGTAGTCTGAGGCGAAGATCCCGTGTGGACAGCCAAACCCATTGTCCGGGCTGGTAATCCGGATGAGCTCTGCGGTGTCGGTTGGCCTGATTTCTGGTCCGACGAACTGCTCGGAGAAGGTGAACATGAGCGCTGTTCCAGGTCTCCTCACAGCGTCTCAGCCAAGCATCCACTGCAGGTAATTCGGATGGTTCGCCAGACCATGGGAAGAGAGGAGGTTGGAATCCTAGGATGCACTGGAAGGGAATCATGCCAGTTGAAGGTTTTTGAAGGGAATTTTGTGCGTACTCGGCCCAGAGCAGGAAGCGGCTCCAATCATTTTGATTCTGGTTGCAGTAGGATCGGAGGAAACGGGAGAGTTCTTGGTTCAGACGTTCGACCTGTCCGTTGGTTTGTGGGTGGTAACCTGATGTGAGACTAATATTGATGCCCAACTGTTGGCAGAATGCCGACCATACTCTGGAGGTAAATTGGGGACCCCTATCGGAGACAATGTCCTCCGGGAGGCCATAGAACCGGAACACATTCTCACAAAGTGCCTCTGCTGTTGTTTCGAAGGCAGTCGGGAGTTTGGGTAATGGGACGAAGCGGCAGGCTTTGGAGAAGCGGTCGATCATGGATAGGATTGTGGTTTTGCCCTGTGAGGGAGGCAGATCAGTCACAAAGTCGATGGCTATGTGGGACCAAGGACGTTGAGGAACGGGTAACGGGTGAAGAAGACCAGCGGGTAATTGATGGGATGATTTGTTAGTGTTGCAAGTGATACAGTTTCTAATGTAATTGATGGTGTCAGTTTGCATTGAGGACCACCAGAAGCGGTTAGATAGGAGCTGGATGGTGGCGGTTATACCGGGGTGTCCTGAGCTTGGGGTAGAGTGGACCTGATGTAGTACTCGTTGTCTCAGTGTTTGAGGGACGAATGTGCGATTCTGGGGAGTCTCAGGAGGTGGAGGTTCGATGCGTTGGGCCTCAATGATCTCAGTCATAATGTCCCATTGGATGGGTCCAAGAATGATCGTGGAAGGAATGATGGGTTCGTGGTCTGGAGTTTGGTTGTTGGTTTCGTAGAGACGAGAGAGTGCATCTGCTTTGGTATTCTGGGAACCCGGACGATAAGTGACTTGAAAATTAAATCTTGTGAAGAAGAGCGACCACCTGGCTTGTCTGTGATTCAAGCGTTTGGCAGACTGGAGGTATTCTAGGTTGCGGTGATCCGTAAGGACTGTGAAGGTGTGTTTAGCCCCCTCTAGCCAGTGCCTCCATTCCTCGAATGCTGCTTTCATAGCCAGGAGCTCGCAATCACCAACATCATAATTCCTCTCGGCTGCGTTTAGTTTCCGAGAATAAAAGGCACATGGGTATAATTTCGGTGGATCTCCCTGACGTTGTGAGAGTACAGCCCCGAGACCTGAACTTGAAGCGTCGACTTCCACAATGAATTCCTGCTCTGGATCAGGATGATGTAAGATGGGCGCTGTGGTGAATCTATCCTTGAGGACCTGGAAGGCGTTGAGGGCGGCGGAGGACCAGTGGAGACGTTGAGAGCCCTTCTTAACCATAGAAGTCATTGGTGCTGCGATGGAGCTGAAGTCGCGGATGAACCTTCTATAGAAGTTAGCGAAACCCAGGAAGCGTTGTAGTTCCTTGAGAGTCTGGGGTAGGGGCCAGTTGACTACAGCGCGAACCTTCCCCTCCTCCATGGCTACTCCTCCAGCGCTGATTACATAACCCAGGAAGGAGATAGTCTGCTTGTGGAATTCACATTTCTCCAGTTTAGCATACAGTTGGTGCTGGATTAGGCGTTGGAGGACGGCTTTGACCTGTTTCACATGTTCAGTATACGTTTCGGAGTAGATGAGGATATCGTCTATGTAGACTATGACCCAACGATTCAACATATCCCTGAATATGTCGTTCACAAAGGCTTGAAACACTGAAGGACTGTTGTAAAGGCCGAACGGCATGACCCGGTATTCGTAGTGCCCAGTGGTGGTTGAAAAGGCCGTCTTCCACTCATCCCCTTCTCGAATTCGGATCAGGTTGTAGGCGCTTCGGAGGTCCAACTTCGTGAAGTACTTTGCTCGGCGTAGTTGCTCTAGAGCCGCTGGGACGAGTGGCAAGGGATATCGGTACTTCACCGTAACGTCGTTGAGGCCGCGGTAATCTATACAAGGGCGGAGGCCTCCGTCCTTCTTTTTCACGAAGAAGAATCCTGCAGAAGCTGGTGAAGTGGAAGGTCGGATGAATCCCTTGGCTAATTCCTCCTCGATATATTCCTTCATGGCTGTGGCTTCGGGTTGAGATAACGGAAATACTCGGCCCTTGGGTGGTTGAGCGCCTGGCATCAGTTCAATGGCGCAATCGCCTGGTCGATGAGGAGGTAGCTGCGCAGCCTTGGTTTTACTGAAAGCCTCCTGGAGATCGTCATACTCTGGAGGCAGTGGAGAGGCCGATGGGGGAAGTATGAGTGATCGTGGGTCGGGTGCAGGAATGGAGACAATGTTCTTTGCAATAATCTGACCATTGTGATATCTGTTTCGTGGACCAGGTGATGATTGGATTGTGTTTTTCCAGCCAGGGCAGTCCCAAGATGATGGGGTTATGAGGAGATTGGAAGCTGTAGAGGTGGATCTTTTCAGAATGGAGAGCCCCGACGGTGAGTTCTAACTCCTCAGTGATGGTCTGGATGCGGCCGGAGCCCAGCGGTCGTCCATCTAGGGCTGCCACTGCCAAGTGGGAGGCACACGGGATACAAGGGATGTTATGAGTTTCCATGAAAGTGGTATCAATAAAATTTCCCGCAGCTCCGGAATCAATCAAAGCCCTCACCTCGATGCTAACTCCCTTAACATATAACCTGACTGGTATCTCTAACATAGAAGAAGATTTAGAGGGATAACTCACCGCAGCTGAATGTCGCGGCGGTCGAGTGGGGCATGAAGCCCGTAGATGTCCAGCCAAACCACAGTATAAACACAGGTTATGCTGTCGCCTGCGTGACTTTTCCTCCTCGCTTAATCGAGTAACTCCGATTTGCATGGGTTCTGGATCCGGGCTTGAGCTGTTGACCGGGGTGAATGATGAAGTTCGGTAACGGGGCCGACGTGCCCGAATCAGATTATCTACCTTGATGGACAGATCGATGAGTTGTTCGAGGGTTTTGCCTTCGTCTCGGCAGGCTAGTTCGGTCTGTAGCTCAGCATCCAGTCCCCTCCTGAAGTGCAGGCGTAAAGGGTCGTCTGGCCAGCCAGTTTGTGCAGCTAGGGTGCGGAATGAGAGGGCATAATCTGCGGCCGATCCTCCTCCTTGACGGAGTGCGATAAGCTGTTCACCAACCTCCTTTCCTCCCGCGGGGTGTTCGAAAACCTCTCTGAATCGGAGTAGAAATGCTGAAAAGGTGGTGAAAACTGATCGATCACCGTTCCAGATGGCTGTGGCCCACTCTAGTGCTCTCCCTGTGAGCAAAGAACACACAAACGAAATTCGGCTGTCCTCTGTGGGATATAACGAGGGCTGCTGGTTAACGAACATCGAACATTGTAATAGGAACCCCTTGCATCTGGCAGGTGATCCATCGAATTTTTCTGGGAACGCCAAGCGCGGGCTTACTGAAGCGGGAGGTGTGGCCACGGCGGCGGCCATTTGCTGAGGTTGAGGTGCTGCTGGAATGTTTCCCTCCGGGGTTTGCAGGCGGAGTGATTGGAGGGTTCGGATCATCTCTTCGGTGAGAGAGGGGAGTCGATTCAGCTGCTGCTGATGTGCTGTCAGCGCCGCGGCTTGAGCGGATACTTCTGCCGTGATCTGGAAGAAAGCCGCTGGATCAATATCTGGCGAAGTCTTCTGTAACGCTGAGTCAGAGACGTTATGATCCATAAGCAGCTTTATTTCAATAATCCACAGAGTAAACAGAAACAGGTCAATCAGGGGCGTTAGATACCACGTAGACAAATCAGAATCATAAACCTTGACAGAGCGTAGAATCAGGGCTGGCGGCTGGCAGGCAGAGGCGAGAGAACAAGGCAGAGGTCGATAAGGCAGGCGGCAGAGAATCAGAGTCCAATAATCAGTCCAGGTCATACACGGAAGATCCAACAGTGGGAAAACGCTCGGTAATGTCTGCATGGGCAAAACAAGACTTCGCGTTTGAGAGAACAGGGTGAGTTCCTTAAATAGGGGATGAAGATGAGCGACACCTGTGCAGGTAATCAGCCCCAGGTACGGGTGTATGGGAAATGGAGTTTGAAGGAGGTTAATACTCGGGTGACGGTTCCCTCTGGTGGTGATCGGAGAGAGCCACAGAGGCTGTGTTTGTGACAATAGTATTATTTGATAATACAAGGTTCCTGTCTATAAAATAATACATAAAATTTATTTATTTTAAGCACGACTTCTACAACCCACATTCTGGAAATGTCAGGAGTTTTATTTATATTATATATATATATATATATATATATATATATATATATATATATATATATATATACACAGTATTGTTCAAAATAATAGCAGTACAATGTGACTAACCAGAATAATCAAGGTTTTTAGTATATTTTTTATTGCTACGTGGCAAACAAGTTACCAGTAGGTTCAGTAGATTGTCAGAAAACAAACAAGACCCAGCATTCATGATATGCACGCTCTTAAGGCTGTGCAGTTGGGCAATTAGTTGAAAGTGGTGTGTTCAAAAAAATAGCAGTGTCTACCTTTGACTGTACAAACTCAAAACTATTTTGTACAAACATTTTTTTTTCTGGGATTTAGCAATCCTGTGAATCACTAAACTAATATTTAGTTGTATGACCACAGTTTTTTAAAACTGCTTGACATCTGGGTGGCATGGAGTCAACCAACTTGTGGCACCTCTAAGCTGTTATTCCACTCCATGATTCTTTAACAACATTCCACAATTCATTCACATTTCTTGGTTTTGCTTCAGAAACAGCATTTTTGATATCACCCCACAAGTTCTCAATTGGATTAAGGTCTGGAGATTGGGCTGGCCACTCCATAACATTAATTTTGTTGGTTTGGAACCAAGACTTTGCCCGTTTACTAGTGTGTTTTGGGTCATTGTCTTGTTGAAACAACCATTTCAAGGGCATGTCCTCTTCAGCATAGGGCAACATGACCTCTTCAAGTATTTTAACATATGCAAACTGATCCATGATCCCTGGTATGCGATAAATAGGCCCAACACCATAGTAGGAGAAACATGCCCATATCATGATGCTTGCACCTCCATGCTTCACTGTCTTCACTGTGTACTGGGGCTTGAATTCAGAGTTTGGGGGTCGTCTCACAAACTGCCTGTGGCCCTTGGACCCAAAAAGAACAATTTTACTCTCATCAGTCCACAAAATGTTCCTCCATTTCTCTTTAGGCCAGTTGATGTGTTCTTTGGCAAATTGTAACCTCTTCTGCACATGCCTTTTTTTAAACAGAGGGACTTTGCGGGGGATTCTTGAAAATAGATTAGCTTCACACAGACGTCTTCTAACTGTCACAGTACTTACAGGTAACTCCAGACTGTCTTTGATCATCCTGGAGGTGATCATTGGCTGAGCCTTTGCCATTCTGGTTATTCTTCTATCCATTTTGATGGTTGTCTTCCGTTTTCTTCCACGTCTCTCTGGTTTTGCTCTCCATTTTAAGGCATTGGAGATCATTTTAGCTGAACAGCCTATCATTTTTTGCACCTCTTTATAGGTTTTCCCCTCTCTAATCAACTTTTTAATCAAAGTACGCTGTTCTTCTGAACAATGTCTTGAACGACCCATTTTCCTCAGCTTTCAAATGCATGTTCAACAAGTGTTGGCTTCATCCTTAAATAGGGGCCACCTGATTCTTCACAAAATTGATGACCTCAGTGATTGAATGCCACACTGCTATTTTTTTGAACACATCCCTTTCAACTAATTCAACTAATTGCCCAATTGCACAGCCTTAAGAGCGTGCATATCATGAATGCTGGGTCTCATTTGTTTTCTGAGAATCTACTGAACCTACTGGTAACTTGTTTGCCACGTAACAATAAAAAAATATACGAAAAACCTTGATTATTCTGGTTAGTCACATTGTACTGCTATTATTTTGAACAATACTGTATAATATATATTTTATTCACAACAGAACAAAGAGAACATGAATGAAAACTAAAAGAATAAATGAAAACTAAAAGAATTTAAAACCTGTACTGTACTGGAATTAGTCTAATTCACCTGATTAGTTCATTTTATAATTTTTTTATTATTATCATTAATGCCAAGGTACCAAAGATAAAAGTACAGAGAATGTCAATATTGCATACAAAGAGGTGGCATTACATGCAAAGCACCATTTACAGACGTATGTAAACATTAAAATAAATAATACTAAATGAAAGCTTTAAACAAAATAAAACAGCCTTAAAAAGATTAAACAGTTTTAAAAGCCTTAAGATTTTTGGAAGATTATGTATATATATTTTCATTTGATAAATGCATTTGATAAATGCAAGTTAGTAATGTACATTGACCTTTTTATATAAGAATCCTGAAAAATAAAATTTCCACCAAAAATATTAACGACCATAGGTGTTATTTACACATCGAAAGCATTTGGTTAAAATGTTCTAAAAAAAAATCAAGCGAACCAAGAAATCTTAAAGGTTTATTGCACAAAATAAAACATGCAATGCAGTTTGGATACAGAAAGAAACAATGTACATTGTCCAAAAAAAGTAACTTAAACAAAATAAACTATTACTGATTCTAAAATGACCTAAATACATGCATGCACCGATCAGTAACTTGAACAAATTCTTGACACAGTTTCTTCTTGTCCAAGTTATACATTCTCTCTCTGTGAACATGACAAACAGGCACACTATTGAGTCGGGTTTGTGACATTGAAGAGCATGGCCAGCTGCACCTTTAGGGACTGGAACTGCAGCTCTGGATACAGGTCAACCACGTCATCAACTTGACCTGAGAGTAGGACTTTCTCCAGCTTGACCAAGTGCTGTAGTCCTTCCTGTTCAGACCGCTTTGTCAGCTGTGTTGTTACGATGTCAAGGACTTGGAAGAACTGTACACGGTAGAACTCCTGATCTGTGGATGGAACGTAGGGCTCAGCTGGGCCAGCATGTCTCCTCTGTGGCTTTCGTAAATGTGGCATCTTTATTGGTTTGATGTCCAAAGTAGGGGTGCTTCGATCACGATCGGCCGATCGTTAATGCGCATCTCGTCAGTAAAGCCGGTTCTCTGATCAGCGGTAAATTCCATCATAAGCGTGATTTCAGATAGAGCAGCTGCTACTACACAGAGCCGTTGTTAATAGAGAAGATGCGCAAATAAACACTGAAAATGAACGTGGATTTGCGAAGCGAGTGTGGCTCACAACCCTCCAAAGCACGTTTCCAGTTCATAAAGCCTGTCAAAACAAATGTTGGCTCTGTATTTTTGGCTAGTGAAGATGTTTGTTTTGAAAAGGCCTTGGTGCAATAAAAGCACAAAACTCCTTTCAGTCTAGGACAGTAGTGTAACCGAGGGAAATCATTGAAACAGCTCTTCTGAAATTGAAGCATCTTGTAGGCCAACTTCTGCACCTCAATAAACTTGGGATGAGGGTGATGTGGCTCAGTCATAAGGTTAATTTGCTCTGCCTCAGATTCTACTTGTTCCTCATCTACAGTGCCTTCATGCTCGGATTCCTCATCCTCATTGTTCAGATTTGGCCCTTTCTCCCTGACATCAGCCCTAGCACCAACCAATGCCTGCTGTAGATCCTATTGAAATAAATGTAATTGTACAATAAATATGAATGTCTTGTATGTTTAATGTGTAAGATGCACTTTGTAAACATGTTATAACACAGTTGAAATAACCTTTAATGAAGTAGCCTATTTAAATCTCACCTCTAAACTCTCTGGCTTTTTCTCCTGCTCTCCATCAGCACTTACAGTGGAAACCGTCTGCTGCTGAAGCTGGTGTGAGATTATGAAATATTAACCCACAACCACATAAGACACCATAAACTAAGCAACAGTCCACAATGTCTGCAACATCTTTTTTTTTTTTTTTTTTTTTGCAATGACGCGTCACCATGGAAACCATAAAGTGACACATCCTACATAATGGTTGTCTTGAAAAACTCATGCTGGGGGGGCAGCCAGAATATTTTTAACTTACGTGTGAAAAGGTTAAATGTTTAGCTAGCTAGGTTACTGCATTTTTCTACAATTGATTATCCTGTCCAGTATTGCCATATATATACGCATTATACGCAATACACATTAATCCACAAATGCCTTAAGCTGTTAACTTTTTTAATGTGGAACTCCCTCTAAGTTCAAACAAACCAATATCCCGGAGTAATTAATTTACTCAAACAGTACACTGACTGAACTCCTGAGAAGAGAGAACTGAAGATGAACACCGAGCCGAGCCAGATAGCGAACAAAAGACTGACTCGTTCTCTAAGGCAAAAACTGTTTGATACTGATGATACTGTGCATGTGTGATTCAGCATGAAGCAGACTGACACACAGAGTGTCTGAACTGAACTGATTCTTTTGGTGATTGAGTCTGAACTGAATCTGTGGTAATGTTATGAGCGCGTGTAAACCGAACCGAACCAGTGAACCGTTTTCTTCAACTGGTTTATTGAATCGAACTGTCCAAAAGAACTACTGAAAACCGAGTCAAAAATTTTTTTTGAGTCAAAAAATAAAATGGAAAGCTGATGATGCCTGTTTGTTATTTGAAGGTTTCATAAAGCAAAGAAAAACACTTTTATTTTGGTCTGGCTGTTTTACATTGGTGTGATTATTTGGTCACAAGGCTGTGCCGTGCTCGTGATTTGGCTGAAGAAAGGTGAGCGCTTTTATTCCAATGTTTAAAGTGTTTATAGAACTCGATTATGTTTTGTAGAAAGTGGGCCAGGACTAACGTTACTTTATCCTTGTGTCACGATCAGGAGACAGGAAAACACCAAGAGAGATCCAAGTGCAGGTATGTCTTTTATTGGGGTAATCCAAATTGTTATCCAGTCCAGGCAGGGGTCAAAACCAAAATAGCCAATGAAACATAAACAGACACTAAACACACAGCAAGAACAAGACTAGAATAGTCATGAAAACTACAAGGACCCCGTGACACATACTAAAACAGACAGGGTATAAATACACAGGGAAATAACAGTGCTAATGGGGAATTGGCTGAGTGCAATGATTAATGACCTGTGACAGCTGAGTGCAATGAGGAGACAGAGATCGTGGGGAATGTAGTTCAGGAAGTGACAGACACTGTGGGTATGGAGGACATCTAGTGGTTACCCAGGGAACACAAACCAGACACTGTGACAATACCCCCCCTCTACGGAGCGGCTACCAGACGCTCCAAGACGAGACTGACAAAACAAGAGACCAGGAGGGAGGTGGACAGGTGGAGGCTCAGGGGGAGGGACGGAGGGCCAGGTAAAATGGGGAAACAAGAGACAAGAGGAACATGTAAACTGGGGAACAGAGACCAGAAGTGCAAACTCAAAACAGGGAGACCAGGAGGGAGGTGGACCGGCGGAGGATCAGGGGGAGGGACGGAGGGCCAGGCTCGCAGAGGGGAACAGGGACAGGAAGTGAAAAAACAACAACAACAACACAACAGGAGATTAGGGTGGGTCAGGGCGTTCAGGGACCAAGGAAAGTGCTGACCGGGCAGGATTCCAGGGTGGAGCAGAAGACCACCACTTCCGTGTGGTAGAGACTGAAGCCCCCCAGGACGGAGCAGAAGACCACCACATCCGTGTGGTCGAGACCGAAGCCCACCAGGGCAGCGCCGAAGACCACCACAGTGGGATCGAATTGACAGGAGAGTAAGTCTGGTTGGGCAAGTCTGAAACAGAGAACATGAACAAGTTAAGGGTAGCCTCCGTGGCCACGAAAGGATCAGTTAAGCACTCAGAGAGTTCGGCTGAAACGTGACGAGGCTCTGG
Organism: Carassius auratus; assembly: GCF_003368295.1. Lineage (NCBI taxonomy): Eukaryota > Metazoa > Chordata > Actinopteri > Cypriniformes > Cyprinidae > Carassius > Carassius auratus. The sequence goes on along the minus strand of NC_039246.1, from coordinate 4,925,807 downwards.
TAGTTTAGCAGAGATGTGGGGAGGCTCTGGCAATCCCATGGTGTTTAGACTGGATTCCAGGAAGATCAATGCTGATTTGACTCTGCTCATGAAGATCATTGGTGACTTGCATTTGTTCATGAAGATCAATGGTGACTTGCCTTTGTTCATGAAGATCATTGGTGACTTGCATTGGTTCATTAAGATCAATGGTGACTTGCCTTACCCATGAAGATAGTCGGTGACCTGACCTTGCCCATGAAGAACACTGGTGATTTGCCTTTGTCCATGAATTTCACCGGTGACTTGGCTTGACTCCGGATTGTCGACGGTGACTAGCCCTGACTCTGGAAAGTCAACTGACTCTGGAAAGTCAACTGACTCTGGAAGGTCAACGGTGACTAGCCCTGACTCTGGAAGGTCAACGGTGACTAGCTCTGACTCTGGAAGGTCAACGGTGACTAACCCTGACTCTGGAAGGTCATCGGTGACTAGCCCTGACTCTGGAAGGTCAACGGTGACTAACTCTGACTCTGGAAGGTTAACGGTGACTAGCCCTGACTCTGGACCTGGCTTGACTCTGGAGAGTCAACTGGAACCTGACTCGACTTTGGAGGGTCATCGGGAACCTGACTCGACTCTGGAAAGCCCACTGTAGCTGCCATCCTCTGCAGTGGCTCCGGGTTGACGGCCATCTTGTACTATGGCGCTGGCTCAGTAGACGTGACGTGAACAGTCTTTGGAATCTCTAGGATTTTGGACAGCATAGAGAAATAATAAAAAAATGTTTCAGTGGCCATCTTGGGAAGTGGTGCTGAGTGGGCGGCCATCTTGCCTCGTGGCGCTGGGCTGGCAACCACCTTGTGCTGTGGCGCTGGGCTGGCGTCCATCTTGCCTTGTGGCACTGGGCTGTCATATTTAGATCACATTGATATCAATGTAAATAGCAATTTTCTTTCTTTACTAGGGCCTCAAAATGCATCCATTTGGCATATGTTTTGAATCATATGTTGTTTGATTTCTGCATGAAAGTCGACTTCTGTAACTTCTGTGGTTAAAAACATATAAACAACAACAAAAACCTATTTATAAAATAAACATGTTGGCATAAATTACTGATAATGGAAGAGGTGAATATGTTAAAATTTACAAAAAACATTCAGATTTGCTTAATCACAAAAAAATATGCAGCATTTTTGCTGTAACCCCACATTAAGTATGTGTATTTCCTTTTTTTTTTTTTTTGGAGCCCTTATGGAGCTGATTCCATCGAAGCGTTTAATGCAAGATAGATATTGATAGTTTACAAATCTATTGCAATAAAATACAAAGCGATAACTCCATGGTGCAACATTCTTCTGTCCGGTCATCAACCTCTCTCACAACATTCCCAATGAATACTTGACAGCAAAACACACTTTCTTTCTCTCAACATGTAGTGGTCTAGCTTTTGTTAAAACCAGTAACTTTGTATTAGCGCCTACTGTATTATTTCTCCTGTATGACATATCGCTTATTGCTTCCTGAACTCTTTGTGTTTTGGATAAAAGCATTTGCTAAATGACTAAATGTAACTACAAATGTAAATATAAATGTTAACTCATTAGAATCCATAATAATTCTAAATTTTGTGCGAATGCACCACACAAAAAAAATCTGATGTGGGGGTATAATTTGTAAATCAGACGAAATTCATAGATAATACTTATCTGAACAGTGCAATATTGTTGTAGAAATTTTGATGATGATTCAGGAAATGCACCAAGTGATGGTGAAAATCTGTAAGACATTCCTTTTCTGCTTGAAGGCTCAGCTGTTCTGGTCACTTAGTTGTATTGTTCAATAATCTTAACAATTAATGATTGCTGATATTACTTGGTTGTCTTTTTTCTTTTGTCAGAGTTCTTACCAACAGATTGATGGCAACAATAAACATGGACGGCTCAGGGGTGAAGAAGGGCTTTGGAAATGATGATGTACTGTTGTATCTATCCAGTGTTACCCATTGTGCGAAAAACTTTTAGCCATCACAGATGCACAGTGGCAATACTGTAGGGGTGTAACAATTAATTGTGCAATTATTATGCTCAGTTTCTCAATAAATTATGGTCAAATGCTGCCACATCCAAAAGCCAGAGGGCGCTCTCATGCATAAACTCAAAATATGCAATTGTTTATCTACAAATTTTCAGACTATTCAGAATATTAAAAGCTCAGTGTTTAAAGTGTGAATCATTTTATACCTATGCCACCTTTAGTTAAGATGGGTAGCAATTATCATCAGTTTAATTTTTTGTCCGAAAAACGAAAAGTTGGACATTGAAAAATTGGATTCAGTTTTTCTGTATGTAAGCTGTATTTTAATGTCTTTTAATAAGTGCTTATTGTGGCTTTATATTCATTAAGGTGCTGTACAGCAGTCAAAACCTTCTGCGTCAGAGGCCTGAAATAAAGAAATAAATGGGCAGCTATCTCCGGTCTGCTCCTGACAGAATATGGGCTGTGGGATGGCAAAAGGGGAAATCCAGCTCCTCGTAAAGGTGAAAGGTAAACAATGTATTATATCGACGTTAAACCACGTTAACCATAATCTTTTAAATACTTAACCTTCCGTTGCTTAGCAACTACGGGAAACAATTAACTCCAGTAACTTCAGTGCCATAGGTTAGCACCTTAGTGCTTATACAGATTAGGATGATGACGTTATACTCTAGCTTGCAACCACGACTTCGTCCTCTTGGACTTCATCAAGCAGGTAAGACACGTTGACAAAAATATGTACAACAATATAATTATATAAGAGCTATTACCATTTGCAATATTAATGTATTAAATAACTTGACCTTAATGTATGTATAACCTTAAGTGTTTGGGTTATTAAGGATTTACCAAGAATAAATGGCCTATTCAATTAGAATATGGAAATTGGTACAGGCCTAATAAATTAATAATGATAAAAGTATTAAAGTATTATTATTATTAATTTCATCAATCAGTTCAACTTAAATATATTATCAGTAAATAATATTAAACATTTCAATTTATTTGATCAGAGCGGTCTTTAAAACGGTCCGGATCAACTGAGCACATCAAAAAATGTTTTATGATTGGCTATTTATAGTGTCTCTTGTATTGTTAATTGGGCTAACTTTAACTGTTCCTCATAAGAATAAAGTAGGCTATAAACTCATCATCAAATATGATTATTTGAGTTATAGATTATACAACCCCCCCCCCATTTGTTAAGAAAACTTAGGTACAATGAAAGGCGCTATATAAGTTTAAAGGGGGGGTGAAATGCTATTTCATGCATACTGAGTTTTTTACACTGTTAAAGAGTTGGATTCCCATGCTAAACATGGAAAAGTTTCAAAAATTAAGTTGTATGTTTGAAGGAGTACTTTGTTCCCAAAATACTCCTTCCGGTTTGTCACAAGTTTCGGAAAGTTTTTTTCGAGTATGGCTCTGTGTGACGTTAGATGTAGCGGAATTTCCTTATATGGGTCCTGAGGGCAAGTCTGCCGGAAGAGCGTGCTCTCCCATATAGCGAGGCTGAGCAGCACAGACATTTCACTGATCAGAGCGATTCACTGATCAGAGCGAGAGCGTCGCGAAAAGTCACAAAAGAAGTGTGTTTTTGGTTGCCAGGGCAAGACAACCCTGCACAGATTACCAAAAAAAAAAACAGCATTAAGGGACCAGTGGATGGAGTTTATTTTTACAGAGCATCAACGGAGTTGTGCAAGTGTTTTTGTTTGTTCCCTGCATTTCGAAGATGCTTGTTTTACGAACAAGGCCCAGTTTGACGCCGGATTTGCGTATCGTTTATTTCTTAAGGATGATGCAATCCCAACGAAAAAGGGTCACGATCGTGTGTTGGAACTGCAGGCGGTGAGTAAAACTGCTTAAAATATCTCTGCCTCCTTGTTAGTGTGTCCGCCTCCCATGCCAGAGACCCGGGTTCGAGCCCCGCTCGGAGCGAGTCGTTGCTGCTGCTGCTCTCGTTCAGTTCCAGCCTCTGGATCTGATTCTGGATCATAAATAAACGGCTGAATCTGACTGTTAGCCATGGTTTGTTTTGGATGATTTTTCCCTCACGGAAATGTCACAGTTTCCAAACGCAAAAGCCTACTGGCGCTCGTCATTCTTTAGCTCCGCCCACACGTCACGCCTCCAGCCGGTCGTGTTTTTCCGGGAAAAATTGGTACAGACTATCTTTCTCTTATGAATATAATAAAACTAAAGACTTTTTGGAGTTATGAAGGATGCAGTACTACTCTATAGGTACTCAAGATTAACAGGATATGAGCATTTCACCCCCCCCCCTTTAAGTTGTTATTAACTATGCTGTTAGGTGTAGTGCCATATTTAATTAGACCAGTAGTTGATTATCTAATGTGTGGTCTATTTTACCCCCCACCCCCTGAAGTATTGACTTCTGTTAATACTAGGTTGGAGTCAGTCAGAGAAAGTAGCAGCCTCGGCAGCAGAGATCCCACAGCCTCCCTATTGGGGGGGACTAATCGCCCCAATAATTAGAAATCGCTAAACCATTTTATCAAATATTGCCTAATCGAGAGAGAGAGAGAGAGAGAGAGAGAGAAATGGAAGTTGAGTTTATTCGCGTCTGTGTGTTTATCTTTTTAGAGTGAGTTTACTTAAAAAACAGCGATTGTATCCTCTCTTCGCTGGAAAATATAATGTAGCGATTCAGTATTTAAACTGTATTTAATAAAAGTCACGGGGCAGCGTTGACAAGCTTATTTTCTCCTGGATGTTTAAGCTGTGCAATTTCCTGTGTGTGTGTGTGTGTGTGTGTGTGTGTGTGTCAGTAAGCAGCTCATTAATACAGAACGATAATTAAAGGCTCTAATGCACACCAGCACACCAGTATGTGTGTGTATTGTAAGAGCTAGATGACGAATGATGGCGTGTGACATTATGGTAGTGGTGTCCCAATCCTTAGGGGAATATTTTCTCCCCTACCCTTTGACACTCTGTTTCAAGGGACAAGGGGAAGGGGTATAAAATAGAATTGGGATTGGGCCTAAGTGTTGCATAGTTACATAATGTACTGATATTCCACTCTAGATGCTGTTTATAATTCCAAATTTTGTATTACTGGTTGCTTTTATGTTATTATGGAGCCCCTTCTCTTCCCATTCCGACCCCTCCAGCCCCTACTCTTCCCATTCCGACTCTTTACATTCCTACCCCTCCACCCCCTACTCTTCCCATTTCTACTCTTTCCATTCCTACCCTTCCAGCCCCTACTCTTCCCATTTCTACCACTCCAGCTCCTAATCTTCCCATTCCTACTCTTTCTATTCCTACCCCTCCAGCCCTTACTCTTCCCATTCATAACCTCCAGCCCCTACTCTTCCCATTCATACTCTTTCCATTCCTACCCTTCCAGCCCCTACTCTTCCCATTTCTACCACTCCAGCTCCTAATCTTCCCATTCCTACTCTGTCTACTCCTACCCCTCCAGCGCCTACTCTTCCCATTTCTACTCTTCCCATTCATACCCTCCAGCCCCTACTCTTCACATTCATACTCTTCCCAGCCCCTACTCTTCCCATTCATACTCTTCCCATTCCTACCCCTCCAGCCCCTACTCTTCCCATTCATACTCTTCCAGCCCCTACTCTTTCCATCCCTACTCTTCTAGCCCCTACTCTTCCCATCCCTACCCTTCTAGCCCCTACTCTTCCCATCCCTACCCCTCCAGCCCCTAATCTTCCCATCCCTACCCCTCCAGCCTTTAATCTTCCCATTCCTAACCCTCCAGCTCCTAATCTTGCCATCCCTGCTCCTGGAGGAAACAAGAGGAAGGAAAATAACGGTGGATATATATGTTTTTAAAAACATGTATCTAATTTATTTTTGAGACAAATAATCTAGTGATTGTTTTACATTAGAAAATTAATGGACATTTCACCAAAAACAAATAGTGTATTTCAGATTGCTCTCACAGCAGCCAGGAGGTATACAAGGGAGATATTTTGAAGAAACGAGTTAAAGAGGTTGGTCAGCCATTACCTGATATGGATAAAAACTAGGCAGTAGAACATTAAAGAATGGATATTAATGCAAGGTTAGAACTGAACTTATTAACACGTAAGACTTATCTACATTGCACATAATGATATGACATGATTTTCCACTATTACTTCACATGTTTTACATTTGTGGTTCAAGATTTTATTTGTCACAAACACAATTATATAGAGAATATATAACCAGCAGTGAAATGTAAAACAGGCCCGCTCCATGCACAGTGCCATTATTATCATAATACAAACACAAGAAGAAATTTCGAATATATATATACAGAGATACTTACAGAAATATTTGGGTGAACAGAAATTTACAAGACGTGCAATGAAGAACAGGTTATTGTATTTACTGTATGTAGACAGATATCATATATTGTATGTAGACAACATAACTCAAAATACAGTCCGAAAGTGTATTGTTAGTTATTGCACGTATAAGCCTACTTAACTACTGTACAGATTACATTTCTTATAGTTATTAGGTTTTTTAACAATTTTGCTTCATCATTAGGGGGGTTTTGTGTGTAGATTGAGGGGGGAAATTATTTTAAACTATTTTAACACAAGGCTGCAGCAGAATAAAAAAATTTATTCAAATAAATTTGTTGTGTAGCTGGCAGTATTGAGAACAATCAAACTAACTTAATATTCTGTGTTTTCATTAGGGAAGGAAGGAATACCTTCTGAAATGGCACACTTGCAGTTTATGGTATGCATGGAAATCTTTACTCTTTACCTCCTTTTTGTTTTCAGTGCTGTTTTTTTGTCTGTAAACAGGATTACGCAAAAACTACCAGCATGAGTTTCATGAAAGGTGTATCATGGGTCAAATAAGTACCCATGACATTTTAGAGCGGATCCAAGTCACGAAGTTTCACATTCGCCAGCGTTGTGCCATACAGCTGTAAGGACGAAAGAACCTGAGATACTTTGATCTCCTGAGAAACAGACAATACAAACATACACAGGCATCTTCAAGACACCCCACAGAGTGGAGGAGCAGGAGACCTCCTTCCCTTCTGGCCATTTGTTTCATTTTAAATCCCTTCACCCATTCTTCTTTCTACTCAGTCTGCTCAAAATGATTACATGAAAATATCAATGCAAGTGATCTAACACTCATGTCTAGTATCATTGGAAATGTCTCAGTGCAACTGGTACAATGGTCTCACTCTCACAAAAGTAGATTAGAATATAATACAGATCTGAAGAGTCAAGAGAGATCTTGATTACTGTGCTGGGAGTGTCCTTTCCTTGGGACCTGAGTTAATGCAAATTCCAATCGTTAGTTTCTGTCTTCATCTCGGGGGATGTTTGTCTTGGTCTGAGGTATTTAAAGGATTGCAGCAAAAGGATCAGGGCGATTTCTGTAGCCAGAAAGCCCGTAGTGTGTTGTGTGTCTCTTCACTTCATACTATGTATTTTCTAAGGTCAGGTATACATATTTTACTTTTAGATTCATCTTTGAGAATTTGATGTTTTGTATTGATATGATTTGATGTGTTTCAATTGGATATGTAATTACATATAAAATACATATCTACCTGACTGTTAATAAATTGTTACATTTTGATTCTATTCTGTCTTACTCGGTAATTATTGACTAGTAGATTACGTTGTATCCTTGTTAGCAACATGAGCACCCGAATGAATGAGTTAATATAAAAATAGAGTTAACTAGAATAATCAAATGTCAGAAGAATATTAATTAAAAAGGCATACAACCAATTTGCATTTCAACCTAAATTCGAGGTCATACTAAAATGGAGTCAGATTAAATAATAAAATGGAGTCAGATTTGAGTTTAACCTAAAATGAATAACTCTACGCGCTGAAAGACAGAACACGCAGGAAACCTTCATCCAGCACCGGATACCTTCCTTGGGCCGAGTGTCTGGACCTTACAAAGTGGTGACCCCGACGTGATCTCCCTAATTATGCGAGTGACGTCTTTCCAGTGCTAATTTCAAATTGATTCTCTCTGAAGATATAAGGTTTGAGCTTCTTCCCTGTCTACAACTGCTGTGGTAAGTTCATTCATTTTTCTTATTAGAAGTGTTGAGGGAAAGCTTTTTGCATTTCACATACAGACACATTTTTAGAATGGGTCGACATACCCATTGTTAGACCGGAGACGTAGAAATCCGGTGGGGGGAGAATTAACCGGGAAACATGGCTTTTCAGGGACAATACAGTGACAGTGTAGATCAGGAGATCATGGAAATTCAAGCATTACAAATAAAAGACACACTTCTTAGTTTAAATGATAAAGGATTCAATCTTAAATGGAAAAACAATGAAATTGTAGCTTGGTTTTTGGCCGAGGGCAAAAAATTGGCATCTAAATCGAAATATAAGAATATCCCAACTGCTATCGTCTACCTGCTTCGTAAAAATGACCTCGAGACAATAGCTGAAAACAAACGAACAATAACAAGCATCAAAGAAATTGAAAAAGGGCGCTCTGAAGAATTGCAAAAACTAAGAGCACAGATAGAGGCATTTACATTCGAAAGACAAGGCTGGGCAAGACAGAGTGAGATGATGTCAAGAAAACTCGAAGAGCTTCAAAAGAAACTCCAAACCGGCAATAATTATATATCAGCTCTTGAAGACTGCTGTAATAATGCGGGCTTCCCAGTGGCTGCAGTTAAGCAAGCGGCACTGCATGAAACCTTTGATTATGATAGAAACAGCGATAGTGACGATGATGATGTTGCCGCATTAGATTCTCAGAGAAACCGAGATCCCGTCCAGAGACACGGATAACAAAATCAGCGAAGTCCGATTAAAACCAGAGCAAAATCCAGCGAAAAACCCTCCAAATCAGTTAAAATTGCTGTACTCAAAACCATAACAAATACAAACGATGAAATAACCACGATTAGCCGCCCATTAACATGCGAAGAGTGTACAACACACAAACAGATCGTGGGAATGATGCCCAGAAGAGGGCCATTCCAACCCTATTGGGAAACACTGATGCTACAAGCCACAGTGTATAAATTGGAAACTAGAGATGTATGGCAAATCGCACTCTTAACCATTCCTGAAGAACTCCGATCTAAATTAACCTGGAATAAATCTGGAGACATAATCAAGCGAAACAATAACGAAACTGATGAAAGTATCTTTGAACGATTAAAACAGGCATTGCTAGATATAAGGGGTCCAACAAGCGCAGATTGGAGCAGGATACTACAAATTAAGCAGGAAAGCAATGAACCGTTTGAAACATTCGCCGAACGTCTGTGGACGAATATTCCGGTCTAAAAAATGCAAGCCGTGATCACGAACCATTGTTACAACTCATAAAGAACAATGCTGGCACTCCAGTCCAAAATGCTTTGTTAAACGGAGCAGATTCAGCCGAAAACACATTCAGAGCGATTGTAGATTGGGGTTCAAGGATAGAAAACAGATGGAAATCAAAGCCCCAAACCATTGCATCTGCACAGTGGATGACAGAAGGGAATTATTCTAAAAGCAATGGGGGTGAAAAGCATGTCCACTTCTTGGAGGAGGTGACTTGCTGTGATGAATCTAGAACTTTTAGTTCATAGGAAGCCTGTGCCACTGGTCAAGATAGTGTGCCGATTTCAGTTCTTAAGGAGATGCAGCACCATAATAGCGTAGAGTCGTGGACCAGTGCGCAAGGTGTAAAAAAAGCATTAGAGATTCATAAAAATCCTCAAACTTCAGGAGAACACAGCAAACAAACCTGTGGCAAAGATAGCAGGTTTTGTTCTTCCTGTCAGAAAATAGGCCATACAGAGGAAAAATGCTGGTCACTGGGAAGGGGTAGACCTCCACCTTATTTTCAGAAACGTAGGATATCACTTTCTAAAGGAAAAGATCAGGGGTTGACATGTAACAAGTCTACCTCTGGTATAATGCAAGTTAATGCAAGGCCTTCAGCTACTGACTTCACTTACTAGTGGGTTAGCAGTTTAATAGCAATGAGTTTAATATGGAAACATCCAAATTTCAATAATCCTGCTTGCATTTTCAAATTTATAATTGTGCTGAACATTGTGAGCATAGAAAACACATTATAGTTGTTTGTGCTACTAAATGTACACATAGCTTAGTTTAGTTTATTCTTTAAAAAACACATGACTGCTTTACTGTAAGTGTGTAAACACTTAGGTTTAAGGTTGTAGATGCTACATGCATTCTAGACCATGTGTCTTGTGTAAAATTGGAATAACTTTAATACTGGAATTGCATCGCAATTTCAAGTTGCATGTGTGTCTGTGTTGAATTTGTTTGTCTCCTGAGTGGTACACTCTGCTATTTTCTGTATAGCTGCAGTTAAACCATGTAGAGGAGCATAGAATAGCCATGTGGCCACAGTGTGATTTCATAAATGTCTTAATGAAAATGCTCTCCTCACATGTGAGAACTTAAACCTTGTGGCAGATTGATTGCTTCACAGTGCCAAAAGGGAGGAAGTGTGATTTCATTTCAATAGTGTGGCACAAGCGATAGCAAACCAATTCATCCTTCACTGAGGAGCACCAACTAAAAATTTGATCTGATCAGAGAGAATGGCTAACATTATTTGGAAATGGAAACTCTGAATTTGCAACTAATCTTGTAATAATAAAAACATTTTATGGAAGTATTTTGAGCCAGAACTCAACTCACACTCGCTCTTAGAGGCTATTACCTGTTACAGCAACAGGACCAAATTTACATAACAATTGTAAAACTTCCTTTCCTTTGTTTGGAGCATGACAGCATTTACACAAAGCCACAGTCGTATACAGCCACAAAACACCATTTGATCTTTTAATCTTTTAAATTGACTTGAAAAATAATGAGAGGGGGGTGTAAAATACAAGAAGTTTTTATGTGCCACAGAGATCTGCATGTGTGAACAACACCATAAAACAACAATTGCCATAAAACAACAATTGTCAAACAGACAACACCAAAACAGGTGAACACATTTCTGCCCACAGATCTGACTGTAATGAGAGCAACAGCAACTAAAGCCATGGACATTGGTCCATTGGAATGCATGATGACATGGGTGATAAAAACACCAATTAATCTAGAAAATGTCCCCAGTAGAACTGGGATCTCTAATGCTCATGACACAACAGACTGTGAGGGCTCTACTGCAAGAGCAGCATCAGGTGTTACACACTCAGACTGCACTGAAACAGGAGCAGTAATTCAGATCTGACCAACCGAACTCCGTTTCATGTGACATCTGGATTAAAACTGCAGTACATGAGGATGAACGTAGTTAAAATAATTCCACATGCCTGAACATGAAACTGATGAAAAGTTCAAAATTAACTGTGGTTATCTTTGTATCTGTTTCTGTCTCAGGTTGACCAATGCAATTCTTTGGAGGACAGATACCAGGAGGGTGTCTTGTCCCCTCTGCACCAAGCCAGGACAACAGAATTGTTACATAACCTGAAATGCGGGAGATGAATGTGAAGACACTTGAAGGGGCCATTCACACCTCACAGGAGAACATCACCACACAAATATCTACATGGCCTCCCGGATTAGAACCGGAACTAAATTTTTGCAACACGGATTGCTATAGATTAGACTCCATTCATCTCCCAGACATTACCATAGAACACACATTTCACCCATTGCATCATCACCTCACCTAGACTATCCAGTCTGTACACTACAATCAGAAGACAATGATGGCTTAGATCACAAACATGGTTCTCCACTAAAGATCTATTGTCCATCATCACACTGACAGAACCACATAGCCTCACACACACAGGACAATAGAATTAATTACATTCCCAAAAGATATAAAATATCTACTATCTGCAACTGTCTAAAAAACTAATGGAACAACACTGTAACACATTTGTACGACAAGTCACAGATCGATGGTGCAAATTTTTTAACACAGAGGCAGACAAGCCTTTACAATTTAAAATTTTGAATCTTTCAGATTGTCATTAGGTTGGTTGACAAGCCAGAGGGCCCCTGGTTTCCCAACACATCACTAATGACAATAAACATTATTAAAATGATCAAATATGAAGTGCCTGCACTTCATCTCTATCAATCAATTATAAAATTTAACATTTTACCTAACCATCAACTGTGACTAAGCCTTTATATCTTTACATCAGATACCCATTCTCTCACACACACACACACACACACACACACACACACACACACACACACGCACACACACACACACAAACACACACACCTGTTACAAGGAATTTAGGATTTACATTGTAGAAAAATGTTTCAATCATGTTCTAAGTCACTTCTTAAAAACCTTAGATCATCTAAAGTGGCTTGCAATAGAAAATTCCTGAATTAACAGTGTGATTATTGTATATACCTTCATAATTATGATTGAATGTTCCTATTGTCATTATATGACTTGTTTATTGATTGCATACCTCTAAATTTATGCTCAAGTTACTGACCTCTTGCTGCATTTCCTTTGAGTCATTCATACCAAAATGTATGTTTACATGGGACCACTTTTAACATCAGATGTACCACTTGCACTAGCTGACATGAATTCATCAGGTTTCTTTTTTGTTTTATTGCTCTTATGTTAATTTATGACCTTTTTATCTTACTCCATGGGTGATGACATTAAGCTGATCAGAATTCAGTCATTGAATGGCCACTGAGATGCTTTTCAGGTGTCCCACACAAATCAGTGTGTAAGCAAGGAGAACACCTTCACCTACTGAAGCTCACCGCTGGAGGAGAGAGGATTCACGAAAATGGGTCAGACTACCGTCCTAGAGAAGGTGCCATAAGGAGCAGAGGTTTCTCCACAAAGGAAGGACACGTTAACTGAACAAGTCGTAAAGGCTCAGATTGACCCACTGAACTGTGCTCACATGCTGAGCTCAACCACAGGTAGAAACCCTGGAGACATTCATCCACCTGCCAAACTGAAGCGACACACACATGCTGAGACAGAGTGTTCTGCAGATGAATACAGCCCTCAGAAGGTTTCTAAAGCTGCTTACATCACAAAGACAATTTTGAGATAACATCTCGAAGATAAACAATCATCTAACGGTGACCCCATTGGATTCATCTGAATGTGACCCATTGGGGGTCAAACGGAGGAACTGTAAGGACGAAAGAACCTGAGATACTTTGATCTCCTGAGAAACAGACAATACAAACATACACAGGCATCTTCAAGACACCCCACAGAGTGGAGGAGCAGGAGACCTCCTTCCCTTCTGGCCATTTGTTTCATTTTAAATCCCTTCACCCATTCTTCCTTCTACTCAGTCTGCTCAAAATGATTACATGAAAATATCAATGCAAGTGATCTAACACTCATGTCTAGTATCATTGGAAATGTCTCAGTGCAACTGGTACAATGGTCTCACTCTCACAAAAGTAGATTAGAATATAATACAGATCTGAAGAGTCAAGAGAGATCTTGATTACTGTGCTGGGAGTGTCCTTTCCTTGGGACCTGAGTTAATGCAAATTCCAATCGTTAGTTTCTGTCTTCATCTCGGGGGATGTTTGTCTTGGTCTGAGGTATTTAAAGGATTGCAGCAAAAGGATCAGGGCGATTTCTGTAGCCAGAAAGCCCGTAGTGTGTTGTGTGTCTCTTCACTTCATACTATGTATTTTCTAAGGTCAGGTATACATATTTTACTTTTAGATTCATCTTTGAGAATTTGATGTTTTGTATT